>NW_026517453.1:0-96690 GCF_026319265.1 Colletotrichum chrysophilum | reverse complement strand
ACCAGCTATGGCTGCTGACTGTGAGAGGGCATTCAGTACTGCGAAGTTGACCTTGACGTCGCAAAGGCACTCAATAAAGCCTCAGACTATGGGTCAATTGCAGCTGACGAAGAATTGGCTAAAGGGCAGAGTTATGCCTGTGGGGAGTGAGGTTGGCTCATTGATGGGATCATGACCGGTTGTGAATAGCTTCACTTATTTCCTAATTAGGTAATCTGTATTGGCGGCTTTGAGTCACGTGTTCTATGGATTTGCTTTGTTATATTGGCCAACAGGGCAAATCAACCAATACTGGCGTAGGGGCAATCAAATCAGTCAAATCTTGGCGTTATCTAATTTATTGGCTTTAACGGCAGCGCTGTTGACAGATTCGAAGACGACGAGCGAATGACGACAAACGCCACCGACGAACAGAAGCTCGCGGTTTCAAGGGTCTCCTCCAGAGTTGGCCTTAAAATCAATATCACGGAGGACTGGCTCGACTGGGATATTGCCGAGGCATACTTCCAGATTCTCATGGTCCTGCTTCCAAACCTATCTCATACAAACATCTGTCTACCCGGAAGTTGGAAACTTGAGTCACTATCCGCTTGGGCCGCGAGGACCGGCGCAGGGGTTGGTCTTGCACGTCCGTTCCTGGCGAATGTGCGGCATATGGAACTGGAGCACAGGGTTGCGGACTTGAACTCCCGTTACGAGCGCTCTGATTACGAAACACACGACGACGAGATCGAGCACATTTTGAGCTCAGTAGAGAGGCTGTTTCTCGATGCTGCACCTAATATCGAGCTTCTATGTTGCAGCGCAGGAGGCTTAGACAGCCTTCCGCGCCTGGATAGGCTCGACACGTTGCAAATAATGATGAAGGGCTCATGGGATGGAATGCTTCCAAAGGTCATGATGGGCTTCCCAAGGCTGAGACGTTTCAGCTATAAGTCAACCACAGACTACTGCCCATCACCAAAGCAGGTGAGAGAGGCTTTGGAAAGCCATAAGCACACATTAGAGTACCTCGATATGTCTCTTCAACGGTGCGTTTGGTGGCCCAGCTGGCGACCCAAATCTCAGAGGGATTATGAAGCATTCTCATTCGCCGACTTTACATCGCTGAAGACCCTCAACCTGGACGCGAGCGATGTTTGGCCCGAGACACTTTACGATGGACGTGGAGAAAAACAGTCAGATTCGGGATTACTTCCGGATCTCTTGCCTGCGTCTCTTGTTGAGATACATGTGGATGGTTTTCTGTCACATGGCGATGAAAGCTTCAAATCACTCGCCGAAGCCATCGCGAGCGGAAGGTTACCAAACCTGACATGTGTCTTCTGGCGTGCAGGTACACACATGCAAGTTATTGATCAAGAGACTGCAAAAGGTGTTTATAATCCAGAGACTAGGTGGAGAAAAGATGTCCTGGCAAAGGTCCGAGACCAGTCTGAACTCGCCTTCCCGGCTTGGATGGAAGCTTATGAGGGGGCTTTATCAAAAGAGAAGATTAGTGGAACTTCAGCATAGCCTAGCGAGACAATATTGCACATCACTTGTTTGCCTTTGTCGTGGGATAGGAATGCTTCGCGAGTTATGACCCAGAGATCGATGCCGATTGCATAGTTCGACTTTAAGGCAACATCACAATGAATCACGAGTGGGAGCTGAAGTCACATTCTCATCTGTGAACGCCCACTCATCCAACAAGATGCCACTTAGTTCGAGATATATCCGATTGGCAGCTTTCGTTATCCATGCCAGCTTAGGGGCCGGATAGATTCCTCCAATAAGATTGCGCTTCATGATTACTCATCATACCCCTGCTCAACTTGAGCAAAGTGAAAAGTCTCCGCACCGATCGGACATATTTCGCCCTCTCACCACCGAATCTTACCAACAACCCCTCCCCCTATCTGGCCGAGGACTGTGTTATCGAACACGATTTGGACATTTTTCAATCGCCTACCACCATGCCTTCTCGAGGAACGGGGAAGGTCTCGGCTGCACAAGCAATTCGTGGATCTTGCGAGGCCTGCAGTATGTCCCTTTTCGGCGGTTCGGAGTATTTCGGCAGGCTAATCAATGACGCAGGACTCAAGAAGATCAGGTGCCCTGGCGAGCATCCAGTTTGCTCGAAATGCCATGCGTCAAGACGAGACTGCCACTACTCTCTCCAGAAGCCCATGGGAAGACCGAGAAGCGCGCGTCAACCCAATCGTCGAAGGCGGCTGATACAGCCGGAACACACCCTGCAATTGCCCTCGCCCGCAAATGTGTCCGAGATATTAACAACGGCTGCATCAGATGTGGGGACGGAGATTTCACAGACCTGCAGTAGTGATCTGAGCAGTGATGACGCACTGGCGCCCGAACGAGGCCAGGAAGAAGATGGATTCGAGGTCCATCAGTGCCTGCTGAACCTGGGCCAACCACGGTAGCCGGCCCCTCATATCCAATCAAACACTCTAACAGGCGCAATGCTGACCCTGCGTTTTCCCATTAGCACCAGGGCAGACATAGTATCGGAGAGTCAAGCTGCGTTTCCCCCTATTGCAACCGCAACTCAACCGGCCGCAGGCGGTTGTGCATGCCTCTCTGTTCTTTATCTTCTCCTCGAGCACCTTCGAGTCAAAGACCAGCTGACGGCCCCGAATGACTTTGCCCTCTTGAGAGGTACGATCGAGTCGGCATCTGAGGTCCTTACGTGTCAGAAGTGTCCGTTGCGATACTTCTCCATCGTCCAGAATGCGGCATTACTCGGAGTACTGTGCCTCTGCGTCGCAGAATCGTATCATAGAATTGTGAGGTCGATCGACGAGGAGCAGAAGCGAGCGTCAGAAGCAGGCGAGAAGAAGCAACTTGGCATACACAATGGTGCCGATCAGGCTAATCAGCCTTCCCTGGCTACCGCCTCCCCGCTCTTTCAGGTAGAAGTGTCGCCGAGTCAATGGGGAAGCATGATGCGAAATCTAGTAAAAGCAGAGGTCTTTGGTATTGAGGGGCAGCGGGACAAATGTCTGCAAGGCTTCATCTCACGGCTTGAGCAGCGACAGCGGCGATGGCATCAGACGCCACCTGCTCCAGATTGCCCGCCGAGCTACCGCTCGCTCTGTGGTTTGTCAGGCCGGGAGCCGACCTGCCTCAAGCTCATTGATAACTCGAAGCGACTCATTGGCCTGCTCGAGGTGTAAGCATCATTGAGCGTACCTTCGTGTTTAGCTTGAAATTGCAGAAGACTTCATCGCATGCCTGGCCATTATTGAGTCTTCCAAATGGAGCAAACGATTCGTGAGTGGGATCTTGCAAGGATCTTTGCCTATTGATCGTGATCTGTAGTGATGGCAATGACGCGGGAGCACATCAGACAAACACCCAAGGGCCCCTGGACAGCCCCAACACATAGGAAATGGCAACGTGTTGCAACGGCCTTCACCTGCCGTACCAAGTGTCATCCTCCTGGGTGTCCCTTGTCAATCATCACCTCTACAAAGGTTCTGGCTGAACTGATGAGGATTGGCATACGGTCGCCCAAAGTCGTCCGGACGTGCAGCATCAATCTTCTCCAGGTTCGCCCACTGGTACGCAAAAAAAGCAAGTAGACATGAAGTGCGAGCCACTCATTTGCTTACGGCCGATAGTACCAACAATGCACTGATATTCGCCGCACATCATTGGCCTGTTGGTTGTCTTCGACACCACATCAAGGCCTTTCACCTGATTATTCTGCACTGCGCCAGCACGGTGCACTGCGCCAGCACGGTGATCAACTTGGGAGTCCAGATCCCTAGGGCCCTGCCGGCGGGTCCTGGCTTCTCCGCTCGCCTTGCATGAACAGAAATACTGGCAGGCGACGAAGGGGCATTTTCATCAAATGCTAACGTTTTTCTGACGAGAGATCCGAATCAGATTCAATAGCCGTGTCAACAGCAACCCGACCATGACTCCCACCCCGAAAAGCCAGTATCCCGTCCTGATGAAGCCGAACTCTCGCGTCATCCACCCTGAACCATCGCCTTCCCAGAGAGACTAAGCCAAATATAGCCCAGATCAATGTGCCGGATCACACTGTTTTCCAGCCAAGACCCCGCGTTGGAGCCGTCGCATCCTGGTTTCTTTTTCTCCCTCGATGTTGTTGGAAGTAACCTGGAGGAACTCCACACCTCTTGTCGGTGCTTTCTTTTTCGAGGCTGGGCCGCGCCTTAAACGTTGGCCGATACCAGAAGCCTGGTAACCTTATACAGTCACCATATTAATGATTAGAGCTTTCGGAAACTGACTGATCATATTCCAACCAGCCTTTAGGTGTTGATGGCTTCTACCACTGTCCCGGCACCCTGGCTCGCACTCCGCCGTGGCTGCCCCCATCCAGACACGAACCAGCGTCCTGGGACACGCTTCCAGCTCACTTTCTCCTGCTTTTGGCTTTGTGAAAATGAAATTCATTGATATAGGGAAGGCGGCGCGACTTACTGCGCACTCGACACCAGTTGGACCTTTCCCTCACCCTCATGCTAGAACAATGTCCTAGCCTACGTTGAGCACTGCATTGCCGTTTTCCTGCCTTTATTTCTAACAGCCACAATCATGGGCATTCCTCTGTTTTCCACTACAGGCGTAAATGCCCGAGATAGTGAGATGCCCCCAGATGAAACGGTCGGGCCTGTGTGGCTAGCCGTATCCACAACCCTTCTCGTTCTTCTCCTCATCACCACCGCCCTTCGACTTTGGGTCCGCATAGCTCGTCGAAACTTCGGCTGGGACGATGCGACGATTGCCTTGGCTGCAATATTTGCCGCCGTTAGATACGCCATTGCAGCTATGCAGTTACCCCACGGCAATGGAAGACACCGTATGTATCTCAGCGATTACGACTACAAGATGATCAACATGTACGGCTGGTACGGACAGCTGTTCCACTTCACGTCAATGGCATGTCTCAAGTGCTCTATCTGCGCGCTGGTCCTCCGGCTCAACGATAAGAAGGGGCTACAAATATTCATCTACACTATCATCGCCGGGGTCCTAGTGACAAATATGGGCGTTGTGGTCGTTCTCTTGGCAGAGTGCCGACCGGCAGGATTCTGGAGAGGTCCCTCTGCACAATGCTGGCCAAACAAGATCCGCATTTACTGGATTTATGCTTCTATAGGTAAGCCTCGCCGGCGTCTCTCTTTGTCAGACAAGTGGAGGCGATTCTCTGTCTCGTTGTTAGACGCAACAGAATGCTAACATGCCGAACCCAGCGCACTCCGTTCTGACCGACCTCATACTCTCGTTCATCCCCTTGGCTTTGATATGGAAAGTCAAGATACCTTATCAAAAGAAAGTTCTGGTGATGTGTTTGATGAGTCTCGGACTAGTCGCCTCTGGCTTTGGAATCACCAGAGCGGCATTCTTGGGATTGTCGAATGAAGATCTTAGCTGGACATTTTGCATCGTCGCTATCTGGTCTAATCTCGAATTGTTTCTGGGAATCGTTGCTGCAAACCTTGCACTCTCACGGGCTGTCTATGTCTTTTTCCGTGGACGCCATGAGGCATCTAGAAAGGACCAATCGCATCCATCATCATCGGGCTACGTTAATAGCGGTCTCCGCAAACACCGATTCAGCCGCCCAGCGAATTTCGTTAGCTACAATCGAAGGCGACCACCATCGGAAGCAGGAAGTTTGAACAGTGCCATACTTCTAGAACCAGTGACACAGCAAAGGACTCGATCGTTAGATGACTGAGGATCAAGTTCGAGTGGCATTGACTTGCGATGAATACTGATAGCATCAATGCATTTTGAGTGACTTTTGCCTTGAACCTCCTTCTTTGATCAATCACTTGCACGCATGATGCAACTGTGTGGATTTTATTGAGGTAGCATTTGCGGTGGAAGTGAGCCTCAATGAGAAGTGAACAGCCTCTTAATGGCATGTACTAAACGTATGGCAGAGATACCTCAATCAGAAAGTAGACTTCTCTGCTCCTCGGCCAGTCAATACCGCAGTCATGGATGCTGCTGGTTCAGACCCCGGCGAGCTTCGTGGTTTGCACAGCGGGGGCGTGCCGTCCTGCCAATCGCACCACGCAACCCATAATTGGACTATCGCGAAAGCCGTTGCAACGATTCCAAAGATGCTGGCAGCAATAAAACCTACTACGGTGACCCAGAACGAATGTCTTGGGCCTTTCCTCCTCTCTGCCCAACGCCCTGTCCATGACATTGGAGTTGGGTCTTCCGCTTCTTCAAGGAGGCTTTGAATACGGAGTCCCCAATGCGGAAATCGTTTGAACATTTGCGAATAGGTCGTAAGCCGGTTGTCAATCCCAGGAACCTGATTTAAAAGTCGGAAAACCTCTGTAATCCGCCTATCTGTTGCCTTGGGGTATTTCTTTGTAAATGGATTTCGAGGATACCATAGGTTCCGAGATGACAGGAAACTCTTTCTCACCCATTTGGCGTCTCGATGGGGTATAAGAAGATGGTATGTTTGCAATGTTTCCAACATGAATTCGGCAGAGAATGTTAAGTTTCCGCTTCAGAGTAAACGTTAGCTAATGTTCAACGTGCCCTGCTCTAGGTCATGTAGCAACATACTTCTTCGTGGAGTGCGTACAATAATCATTCACCCTCTGATTGTTGCCGTTGTTGGCTTCGTAATGTACTGATGCTTCGTAGGTGACCTCTATAAGAGATGGAAGATCAAACAAGCTCAGCGTCTTGTTATGTTTGTTATATGATAAAATCAGATGGTCCGGAAAGTGCTTTGTCCACGCGATTTTGATATCTGCATGTTGTACTAAACTCCGTAGTGACACTAGTCTCTCCTTAAAGCGTCCAGAAAGCTGCTCGTTTGGAATGCTTTTGGGAAACTCGCGATCAAGCAGCTGTTCTAACGTCATCTCTTTAGTCCACAAGCAATTGGTTTGCTTGATTTGAGCATCACCGTCACGAAAATACGGTTTGTCGTGAACAGAAATCCCGAATATTGCCTTTGTTGCCATTGCAATGCTTGCATCAAACATAATATCGCTGTCCTCTAGCCAGGTTGATGGCGATATAGCCTGATGGTCTTGGGTTGTAGCTTCTGGGATGGGTTGGTCGAAGGCGCCTTCTCGATTCGTGACTTTCCCAGAGTCCTTGGAGGTCGTCATATTCTGTCGTCTTGAAAACCCAGTGGCATGCCGGTCTGGCAATGATCCAAAGACCTTTGACCTCAGCATATCTCTTGGTACTCCGGAATTAAGTTGAATAAGATGAATGTACTTGAGCAAGTGGAAGTGCTCCTCATCCAGATGCCATTCAGTACCTTCGGTACTTCCGGCAACGGCATCTTGTTTAGATTTCTTTGCCAGATCATGGCCAGGCTCCGAGAGTTGGTTCTGACTTCTCAAGATTTTGACCTCTCCGCAGAATGCCATTGCAGCGTCTTCCTCTTCCACAGGCTCCGGGCTGTTGTTTGAACTCGAGCAACACCCTGGATCAAGGGCGAGCAGATTCCTTGTGGGACGTCGGCATTGCTGGTTCAAAGTCTCGATCTCCCGTAAAAGTACCTCAAAGTCTGCAAAATATGTCTCCAGCCGGTCAAGTCTATTAGACCACTTCACGTCTGACCCTCCAGCTATTCGATCAAAGCCCCAAATGCTGGAAATTGTCTCAGACTTCCAGGACGTTGAAGCTTTGCCTTCACCTCGGCGAAAAGGTGCCGTTAACCGCTTTGAAAGAGAGTGCTTTGTCGCATGTGTTTCGCATGTCCTTGTATGCTGTCTTGTATTATCGACATTGCTTTCGATTGGCATTTTGTTGACTCCTCGGGTCCTGTCAGCCCGGCAAAAGATGCAAATCGCGCAGTCCTAAGACATGTTTGTTAGATCTCAATCAGGCTGGGGGCGGTGTAGGCGTTTTGTAACCTTCAACCTGTCAAATTCGCAAAAGAGTAGCGGGCCCGCTTATTGTTACGTCCCTCTGCGTATTATGGGTTTATGTAACACAATCTGCAGTAAGCGGCATGATGGTGTGTCTGCGCTTGGTTTGCATCCTTGTTATTCTCTGCAGTCTGCTCTCAGCGTCAGGTCGTGGTCCAATCAAAACAAGCACTAACCGCCTTCACAAATGTGGCTCTTCCCACTCGACAGCATTTTTATTGTCTGGATTTCCATCACTCATCTCTCATCCTTTTGCCTACCCAACATTCTGTCAGCCTTTTCTAGCGCTCGGATGATCATGGCCGTTCAGCAACAAAGGCCACTAGGCCGTTTCATGCCGTCTTCACTGCACTCTAACCGCAGCGTCGAGTCAGTGGCGCGTCCAGATCAGCTAGGTCAACTCCAAAGTCTTCCGGCGCCCTCACATGAGTTTCCGAAGAAGCAGTGGCGGAGGGATATCCTTTTTCACATGCTTTACCGAAAGGACAAGGATCCATCAGCTGGTGGAGTCGCACAGCGTCGTGAATCGTCCTTACGCCGGGCGCCGACCACAAACAACAGTGCCCCCCTGAAGCAGTCTGAAAATAGAAGGGAGCAAGATGAATCCGGTCTTGGGGCTTCTCGTTCGCTATCTATTCAAATATCGTTGCCGCCAAACTACGAAACACGCGATTCCATAGGAGGTAATGGAGGCGTTAGCCACCGACAATCGACCGATGAACACCATACACCCTCTCCGTACGCTCGACCGGCAACGTTAGTTGCAAGCTTCATGAGAATTGTTGAGAATGTGAGAATGATTCAAATTCAAGACATAGACGAGTTCCCCGAGCCTCTTGATTCGGAATATGCCAGAGCTTGCGCAGAGATTTTCGAATATCTGGGTGAAGCACATGCTCCACTTCCACCAGGAAAGCTCCAGATACTTCGAGGCCAGATCGAAAATGACGGCTCTCCGACGCCTTGCATTCGGATAATACATCGAGACTTCGGAAATAAGCAGAAAATGATCAACTTCCACCTAAGGTTTTCTAGACAACGCAAACGCTACGACCCGCCCTTTACGATATGTTACCAGAATCTGTCTAACCTCTCGTCGATTGGTGATCCAGTTTCGATGGCCTGGACATCTCGTGAGGAGTCTCTATGTGGTCGTCTAATTGAAACTGGCGCTGGCAAGAGACAGGTTTGGTCAACAATCGGCGGTTTGCTTGAAGTAGGGGGAAAGCTGTATGCATTAACAGCATACCATTCGCAAGATGGCGAGTTTGGCGAGAGCTCTATCCCATCAACTCAAGATATCTTGGAAGGTCTCATTGACCGCAGCGATGTCAATTACGATATTGATCCTCCAACGGCAGTCGCACGGTACGAAGGCCAAACCGAGTTTCAAGAAGAGTCCGTGGAATCGACGGAGAAGTCTAAGATCGACTTCTCGGCTGCCGCAGGGTCGATATTAAGCACAGGATCTGATTGGGCCCTGGTAGAGCTAGATGATGACTCTATGAAGCTACCCACCTGGCTATGGTTTGACGTGAATCAGGATACCAAGGATCCTGATGCAAAACAACCCGCCTCGTCAGTTGTTCCTAGATATCTCACGAGTGTCATGCCACCAGCAACAAGCACTCAAGTACAAACTGCCATTGTGATTGCTGGTGTTAGTGGTATGGTGACTGCCACAATTTCGAGGAAGCTGTCTCAAATGAGACTTGATTCTGGCATACTTGTTAATGTTTGGACACTAAGTTTTGATAGTTTCAAAGGTGGGTCTTTTTTGTGGCGTTATAAACTTCAATGACTTGCGGCACGGGCTAACACTCTGGTAGGTCAGGATCTGAAGAAAGGTGACTCTAGGTCTTGGGTCGTTGAACCCTAGTCCGGTGCCGTTTACGGACATGTCATTGCCAGTTCACACCTCAATGCGTTCGTTCTACCCCTTCAGACGATCATGGATGAGATAGACACCGAGCAATGCCATTTGCCGACACCATTCGCGTGTTTTGCGAATCTCGCGAGGAACTACCGAAAGAGTAACAACACTGACTCCGTGGAGGAGTTTGCTGCTAGGGCCATGGCGGACGATGTTTTTCAAAGACGGATTCTCCGCAACACTAGTGACGCAATCGACGCGTGGCGCCATCAGACAAATTTGGAATCTCAAAAAGGCTTCGCAGGCCTTAAAAATCGCAGTATTACGAAAACTTCATTTCCAGACGATGCTTTCCAAAACGGCCCTTCTCAAAGCTTGCCTACGGAACCCCAATGCAGGATTTTTGAGTTCCCCGTTCATTCGAGGTATAGTGTTGCCCAAAGGCCACCGGGCCCACCAACATATAAAGAGGTGTCCTTTCTTGATAGAGACACACCTTTGGAGTCAACCCTCAACGTGAATCATATACATATTTCTGAAGACCATGTTGAGGCTAGTGTGTTCATACACTCATTCACTGTCATAATGCGGCTTCAGCTAACCCAAGTCGCCAAGTGGATGAATGTAAGTCTAATATCCACGGATGTAGTAGGAAGAAATGTCTCACTTCCGGATTGCAGTTCGTATTAGAGAAGCTCCGTGCCGATATCCGTTGCCAAGGTCACAAGAAATCATGGGAATCTTTGCAAAAGGGGCAAATACTTTCCCGACATATGAGATCCATCTGCGCTCTCATAGAAACTTGGTCCCCGTTTCCAGACTTGATGATTGCTGTAAGTATGAGGTGTTGAACAGACTGGTTCACAGTAACTCCAATTTGTGGCAGATACTAAGTTGTTAACAGATGCCGTTTTTGGACTGGGAATTACCGTCAAGAAGGGAAAGGGTCACATCACACGTTTTCTCGACGATTCAAAAACGGCAGGAAGCTGTTTTCGGACAGCGAAAAGAGCACAGCAGCCCACACAACCCCTCAAAACTAGGCCGTAGAAAAGGCGACTTCACACCGACAGCGCTTGGACGAGTGCTCCTTGACGCAGCATTTCTCTAGTAGAAGATGGCTCTTCATGCTGATCTACAGGTTATAAGTAAATCCCTGTTCAGCAGTCAACCTATTCATTTGCGTCGGACAATACAGCAGGCTTGCGCAAGTCCTCAGGTAGATCTTCATGAAAGGTTCGCAAATGAACAGCATTGTAGGAAAGATTTTCGAGCAAGCCCGATCATAGTGGGCCAGCTGTGGATGAGAATCACACGCGGGAACACAATTGTCACCTCATTCCCCAAGCGCTATGGCCGCGATCTCGCGGATCCTTCAAGTATCTACATGTCCATCCGGCGCAAGCTAGCTGACAGAGCCACCCACATTGCTATCGAGCCATACGACATTGCACTCGTTGTTATTGACGAATGCATTGGCGCATTTTTTCAACGACCGGAATCGCCTGCCGCCGAGCTCAAAGCCGTGCCACATGGTATCTCAGCCCTGACTCAGGATGTGGCCACGATTGTGAGTGAGCCCTAGTGGCGAGCCTACAGGACCTGTGTTGATCATGTACTCTGACATCATCATACAGGCTGACAAAACTTGCATTTTGAGGGAAGCACATCGAACTCTGTTACCATCAAGAAGTGCAGTCGCTTCATCTGATATACTGCTTCAGCTTCTGAATCTGCGCCTTGATATCGAAGAATTGATTCAGGATCTATCAATGGTAGCTCAAGTACTTGCTGAGCAGTCCACTTGCGTTGACGACTTCATCAAGATGGGGGCTCTAGTTGCAAAAGGCATCCAGCATGACAGACTACTGTCACCTGATTGGATTGAACCCCAGCTTATCAAGTCCCGAATCAACTCCCACAAATACGAAGTCAGGAGCCTTGCAGATACTGCGAGTGGGGTCCACAGAACAGTATGTCTTGTGACTGAGAAGCTTTGCCATTATTTAACTGCTGACTGGGCTTTGAAGATTGTTAGTTTGCTCCAACACGTACATCTCAAAACGTTACTCAAAGAGGGTACCGATTTCACAAGGAAATAAGTATGCTGCATAGCTTAGTGGCAAAAGAAGCCCGATTGAGAGAATGTTTTTTTAATGTACTAGGCATGTAGAGTCGATCAGAAGTCAACCTTCCTACCAACCCTTGTGAAGTTGGATTGTCGACGTATAAGCTGAAATAGGACCCAACCCTGAGAGACAAACTTCTACTCTTTTTTCAGGTCTTTCTTTTCCATTGTCACGATAGAGCAATGCTGTCAGATCCAAACCCGCTACGCTATTTTAATGCAAAGGCAATGGAGCCTTATGTGAACTTTTTTTGGCTTCATTGCATATGGTGAGTTTAGAGTTGATCTGATGATTCTTTCGTCATTCCCATAGTATGCTTCCCTGGCTTATTGTGCTCCAACTCAAAGATCTCCACGGCTTCTGGGACCAAGACGTCAAGACACTCGGTTCCATCGTTTGTGGCCAGGCCGATATCCGCGACATAGTCACCGACGACCTCCCCTTGTGGTTTGCAGAGCTGGATCCCTCGAAGATCAACTTTGGTGTTTTGCGCTTTACGGGCGCGGATACACGGTCACTGACCAGAGCTGCAACGACCTCGAGTGCTCTTTCAGGGGCCCTAGCAAGGCCGGCGTCTGCACTAACAGCGACGGAGTCATGTCGTTGGTCGAGATCGACCAGTTAATTGAGTAGAAGGGCTTGACACCGAAGTACATGTCAGACGCCATGATGAAGAAAATCACATGGGATGATCAGTGGTTAGGTACGATGATGCTGATACAATCAAGGAGAAGAAGGCGTGGGCAGATAATCAGTGTTTTGGTGGAACCATGGCATGGAGTGTGGACTTCAACTCAGGTGCCGGAAGGTAAGAAGCATTCTAGCAGCCTGGCATCAAATCTGGGTCGTCGATTCTGACAAACACCAGTGGCCTGGAACCTACAAACATTACGAACGGTACTTGTGGCCACACAAATGGAAACACAGTCTGTGGAGATTGGCCTCAGGGCAACTGTTGCTCAAGGTTCGCCTACCCTTTCATTGAATGCTTTGTCTGATCCAGGCTAAGCTGGGAGCGCTGCTCACTAACAACATATCTTCAGTGCTGGATGGTGTGGAAACAGCGATGCTCATTGCGGTAGCGGATGTCAGTCCGGCGATTGCATCAGTGGAGGAGAGACGACTGACGGAACGTCTGGACTAACACACAAGGGCACCATATGTGGGTCGTGGTCCCAAGGAGGCTGTTGTAGTCAGGCTGGCTTCTGTGGCAGGACACAAGCACACTGCAGCGAGGGTTGTCAATCAGGACCATTTGGATGGAGAGTCCTAGGTAACGAGGAGCGGATCGCAATCAATAGAGGCTCCTAATCTATCTATAGTGTGAAAGACTCTGCCTATGTGCAGATCATTTCGTATTTGATGAAGTGGAAAGCCCTGCAAGATATAATTCGGAGTCTCCACGCGTGCGGTAGTGCAATTGCATTTGAGTTCAGGGTATATGACTGTTGTATTGCTCTGGCAAAACTACTCTAAGTGCATGGTATCTCAAGAAAGAATGGAACCGTTGAAGGTCGTCCTCTTTACCGCATCTTTGCTGCTCATCCCAAATTGAGATTAGGAATGCTTAACACTGCCGTCGGGGTTGTACATCCTGGGAGGGTACTCGTAGGTGTAAGAGTCGTCCCTGGTGTTTCTCTTGTAACCCTTGTTGTCGATGTAAGTACCAGAGGAGGACTGGCCCTTAGACCCCCAGGCAAAAGAGTCATTCTTGGAATAGCCACCAGAGCCGTACTGGTTTGAGCCTGAGCCGTTATTGCTGCTGGAACCACCGCCGGAAGACATGTTGATGAAGTTTGGTGTTGAGGGTATTGTAAGGTTGTGGTGTAAAGGTGTCTATGAAATTGGTCTGCTCTCCACTCTTGGCCTTGAGTCCCTTCCAGACCGGGGTTGAAATACTGAAGTGGAGGTTTAGGCATCGTCAGTGAATATGGTGAACACTCCATAGAGACTTGGTTGCCTGTTGTGATGCCTGAGTCTAAGCTAACATTCACCGAGCCTACTTAATTCACCGTAAGAATCCGCCTAATATTTCTGCATTTCGCAGGACATCTACTAGGTAGTCTGTCTGGTGCCAGGGCTACCTTGTGTGATATGTACACATGGCATTCACCTATGCCTCAAGCTTCACCAGAATGGTGATAACCTTTCCGAAAGTCTTGTACTTGTCCCAGGCAGCCGATACCTCAGGCTTCTTGTATACCTCAATAGCTTGCTATTCAACTTGTTAGCTTCGTTCTCTCGAGACATCTGGAACTTTGTGGGTTCTTACATCTCTGCTGTCCCACCCAAGAACACCAAGGCCGGTCGTCGGACCGTCGTCAGCGCTTGCACCACCCATTGAATTGCCGCCGATCGCAGCAACAAGATCCATCCACGCCTGCTTCGCTCCTTCATGCTGGCTACCATCCGACAACTCGAGAAACGTGAACTGGGTCAAGGCCTTGGGCTTGTCCGCTGGGAATTCGCTGGTTTGGAATTTCCTGATCAACGGAGGTGCGCCCATCTTCGCTGCGGCTTTCTGGAAATGCTCCTTGGCCCACGCAGAGTCGGCGAAGGCCTTTTCGTCTTCTGCCGACGCGAATGCTAAATCACATGTTACTGGACTGTTCAAACATCTTACGTTGCATGACGAAATATGAGGTGATTACCCATGGTCTGGAAGAACTTAAACTCAGACACCGGTCCAAAGTTCTCTCCAATTACCTCGCCGCCGGAAACACCAAGAACACCAGGCTGCTTGGCGATGTCGCCCTTGATCGCGGGCCAGTGTCCGAGGAAGTCGTCCTTGTCGGCGGGAGGAATGTTAGGAGTAACGGCGACGATGTAAGGCATGTTGGAGATGATTGGTCTGACTGGAGTCGGGTTTGATGCTGAGTTGTGTTTGTGGTTGAGGTTATCGAAGATGATGTGAATGATGCTGCTAGTTGTGATTCTGTCGGGGTTATGTAGAGCAGACGGGGAGGAAGAGGCTTATATACATGCCCCTCCGGTCTCTGCTGCATGAATACAGAATTGTTCTAAGCCCGGCACGGCCAAAGCTTCCTATCCCGACACGGCGCTCGCCCGGAGCCCGAAGAGCGACACGGCATGACACCCATCAGACGGCGCAAGACAGACCGCGTCGTACAACTGACCCTTGGAGAACCCGAAAATACGACAGCAGATGCATGTCACACGTCAAATCAGCCTTGAGCAAAGCACCCACCCCCTCCCCGGCTGATCTCCCAGCGTGCCGGCATCGAATCACGGCTTCAGGGTCCATCATCCGAGATCCATGGTAGGATGGGATTAACCGCGCGTAAGACGTGTCGTGAATTGCCTCACCCCAGGATTTTGAAACCTAGACTGCATATGGAGCCGGGGCCGGGGAGTTGGCGATGTGGAGATTGCGTTTGCGCGGAGCCGGGGGTCGGCGGTCCGGCCGGCTCATGTTTATTCCTGCACTCGCTCTCGGGGTCTCGTCTGATGCCGTCGTTCATGCCCCCTCCACTGTGCCGAAAGTCTAAATGGCCCAGACCAGTATGGCTCAAGCGTGGCGGTGAGGGGTTCCGGGGACTTAAGGTTGGCCGGATTGAGAGGACGGCGAAGAAACTCGGCATAAAGATTCCTGAATCCGCCTTGTAATCCGTACTGACTGGGCTGGTTTAATGGTAGCGAATAGCATCACAAGTGGGTTGCCTCTGACAAACTCCACATGGACTAAGCCCATTGATGCCAATCGTGTTCATCTCGTATGATCGTCCAAGGAGCATAAGAATTTGATGCAGCCTTGCATCTCAAAGTGTTCCTGTCTCGGTAGTATTCAGACTCAGGCACGAGACGGGAGGATTTTCAGGATCAAAGTATCGGATATTTTCGTCCATTGTACTACACTACACGAGATGGATGGAGGTCATAGCTTCGACCCTCGAAGAGGTAGGTTGAAGATGATCTCCGCCAGTTTATCTGGCATGCTCAACATCGGAAAGTGCCCTGCCGGTAAACTTTCCTCTTTAATCTCGAAGCCACGCTCTCTCACTCTGCCCACCAAGATCCTCTGTGCGACCACAGAAAACAAAGCATCCTCTTCGCAGTAGATGTACGTTGTGTCAATGCCTTCGTAAGCCTTCCTTTTGGTGGCGTAGTTTGCGCACGCTTTGGGGAAGCGCGTCATCAAGCCTGCCCATTTCTGCTGGTCTTCCTGCGACAAATCCGAGTAGAAGAGAGCGCCCATGTCATAACCTTGGGTGAAGCATATCAAACTCCCCTTCAAAAGTCAGAGTAAATCATACAGTGAAGCTAGTGCAGTGGCTTACCTCGACAGTCTGCCACGGCAGCAACTCTGGCGGAGCTATGTCATACATGGTCTCATTCCCCTCCATGATAAAGGCACAGCAGTACACGAGCCACTTCACGCCGCCAGCCTTGCCCTCGGCTGCTCGAGTCTTGACGCCAAACCCGGCGAATGCCTCAGTGGCAATGATGCCGCCGTATGAGTGTGCGATGCCAATGATCTCCTTTCCCTGGTCCGCCAATTCTTGGATCGTCTCCCTGATACACCGAACATCTGCATCTGGCGGGTTTTCCGGAGAGGGGTTGCCGCCAGACGGCAAGCTCGGACAGACGCACGGGTATCCTTTCTTCTCGAGGATATCTAGGAACTCCCGATAGTGAGCAGGGGAGTGCCAGGCTCCATGGACGAGGATGACTGTAGGCTTCGACATTTTGGTGTGCTTGGGGGATCAGTTTACTTGATCTGTCGCGGGTCGCGGGTCGCTCAAGTTTATGGGCAATCCTTTCTGCGCATCAGCATTAGTCTCGCGGCTCATTTGCTTGTGATTACTCCGCCTTCAACTCATGTTATACTTTGTATTTCTGAAAGATAGGACGAATGAAGCCTTGTGGAAGACCATAACTTTGTTGACATCTTGGCGAGCTGGATGCTTAAATTAGAACCCCGATACATCTCAGTGACCCGTCATACAGCACTGTGATTAACATTACTACGTGCATTCCTCCGCCTTTATTGCAGGTATCTCCCATGATCCTCTAACCCTCAAAGAAGCGCAACAGCAGCGGCAACACCCAGCGCAGCGGCTACGCCAGCCCTTGCCGTCGGCCCCGCTCCCGCCGGTGTCTCCGTCCCCGAGGCTGCCGCGCTGCTTCCGGTGCCAGTAGCACTTCCGCCCGTAGTCTCCGTCGCTACCGATACGCTTGTCGTAGGAACGGTGGTAGCTTCGACGCTGCCGCCAGATGCCGATGGGCTCGAGCCCGTCTCCGAAGCGCCCGCTTCCGTTGCCCCGCTCTCAGTCGATGTCACCGTCACAAGCGCAACGGTGCTAGTCTTCGTAGGTGTAACGGTGACCACTGTGCTTACCGGGGCGGCCGGATCTGTGGACAGAAAGCTCGCTGTTACGGTTTCCGTGCCGGAGTACATGGGGCACCCGGGAACCTTACGGGGCGGGGCACGACCGCCGCCGCAGTCGACGCCTCGGCAGATCTCGAGGGTGTCCGGGACGTACCAGATGACCGTCTCATACGTGTTGCCGTAGCCGATCTCGGTGCGGACGGTGACCGTGGAGGTGAATGAGGTGCAGCCGTCGATATCTGTCTTGGCGAGGGCCAGACCGGCGGCTGCGACGACCGGGAGAATGTAGCGCGACATCTTCGTTATTGTGATTTGCGTTTGAAAGGGATTGTGAAATTACTGCGAGCGCGATACCTGAATTCGAAGAAACAAAAAAATGAGTGAAGATGTGGGTAGCGAGAGAAGAAACCCACCACATGTAGGCGGCAGTCGCGTCATTTTAAGCATCGCGAATGAGGCCAGACCCATCATAAGCCTACAGGCTGAATCCAGTCGAGACCCCTACGATGAATCCTTCGCCTCAGCAATTCAACATGCCCTGGTAGAAAAAGCTGAAAGTAAGCCAATTTGGGATACGTCGTGCCGCATCGGCGCATCATTTGAGTAACATCGGTTGCTTTCCATCGCCGTAGGGCGAAAAGAAACGAGCAAATAAGTGACTTTGGGCTCGCTTCTGCTGACTGCATGCTATTTAAAATGAGAGTGCTTGGCAGATTGTGAGGCTAGTGAGCCCAAGTCAAAGCGAATTGGGTGAGTGAATTCTCCCCTTGCAGCAATCGAAAAGTAAATACGGCCCGATTCCCCAATTGATATTTCGTCCATTGGCTTTGGGGATGCTGGTTGTTACACCAGCTCATTATCACGATTTATCACGAGAACATGGTGTTTGACCAAGCGCAGCCACCCGGCTCACCTCCATGCAAACCCCTGTCCCAATAAGTGGGCTGGCCCTGCCATCAAATGAACGCATGTATTTGGCTGCACCGGACGAACCACATTGATCATACTCAGACGGTAGCTAGAGAATTGGACGGATTTATACGAAAGAGATGAAGACGTATCAACCAATATGACGTGCCGGATTGGCAACTGGTGAAATGTAAACGATCTCCAGCCCGCTCTTCGGCTTCGGCACTTGTTCAAGCGCCGACCGGCCCCGCGCGGAGAAGCCCGCTCCGGGGCGGTTAGCGGCATTACTTCATGCATGGATCGTTGATAAAGCGGGCTTTTTTCTTAAGTCCATGTGAATTGTGCTGCTATTCGATGCAATTTGAGTGGTGTTTCAAATTCGCCGTAGTATCGATTACAACTCCGCGACTACGGTGCATATGTCTGGTGCCGAAATCCGCTTGATGATCGACGGAAGGGCTCCGTACGGAGGGTATCAGAACCCGATGAACCCCACATCAGATGGCGTTAATCTGAAGTAAAAAGGCCATGATCCGTGGCGCTGAAGAGGTAAAGTTCAGGTCGCAACCGTTGGTGGCTGCCTTAACTGGACGTTCATTTTCCAATATCCTACCACCAAAGTCTGGTCGCCTTCGAGATTTCCAAATCCGCGATGTTGCCACACCGGGAAAATGGAGCTGGGGGACTCTCCCTGGCAGTGATGGCACCAATTGTCACAGCTGGTTCTGTAAGCTCTTCTATCGCAGTCAAGTAGATGAGTCGCCACTCACGACGATTCACAGCTCCTGGCCTATCTCCTCGGCTACGCCATCTACCAACTTTTCTTCAGCCCTCTGCGCAAGTTCCCGGGTCCCAAGCTCTGGGCAGTGTCCTATATCCCTTACGTACGCCTCTACATCTCCGGCAACGGTCATCGAAAGATCTTGAAGCTCCATCAGCAGTACGGCCCTATCGTCCGGGTCGGTCCAACCCACATATCCGTCAACCACCCCGACGGCATGCAGGATGTGCGCGGCCACCGCAAGACAGGCGAGAACCCCAAAGACCTGCTTAACTCCATCCCCAATCGCGACAACATCATCGGCTCCAATCGTGCAGACCATCAACGCTTCCGCCGGGCCCTCGCTCACGGGTTCTCAGCTCAGACCATGCTGGCACAGCAGCCCATCATCAAGCAATACGTCGACAAACTCTTTGAGAAACTTCGAGAAACATCGCAAGGTGGATCTCGTCCGGTCGATGTCGAGAGGTGGTTTAACTTCACGACGTTTGACGTTATTGGCGATTTGGCGTTCGGCGAGCCGTTTGGGTGTTTGGAGAACGAGACGTATCACCCATGGGTCGACATCATCTTCAAAAGTATCAAAAACATAGCTTTCCTGACTAGCAGCAGACGACTTTCATGGGTGGGGCCTTTGCTTATGATGACTGTCCCTCGCAGCCTGGTTACCAAGTTTGCAGAGAACAAAGAGTTGTCTAGAGAGAAGCTGCGGAAGAGGCTGGATCTTGGGACCAGTCGTCCTGATTTCATCGATGCTATGATCAGAAAGTCTGAATCGGCCGGTGCTGTAAGTTTGAAATGCAATGAGAGCTGATGTGGAGATCTGGTTCTGATCATTTACAGACGTTAACTTTCGAGGAGCTCACGTCGAATGCGTTCGTTTTGATTGTCGCTGGCTCTGAGACGACGGCCACATTGCTGTCCGCCGCCACCTTTTTCTTGGCAACCAATCCCAACGCCTTGGCGAAGCTCAACGACGAAGTCAGGTCAGCATTCGAAAGCGAGGACCAGATTGACATGCTCAGCGTCCAAAATCTCACGTATATGTCGGCTGTGCTGGATGAGAGCATGAGGCTGTATCCTCCCGTTCCCAGTTCCAGCCCGCGTATGGCCGGAGAAGGGGGCGACGATATTCTGGGCGAGTTTGTTCCGCAAGGGGTAAGACATCTTTCTGCTGGAATGTTTATGGGTAGTGAGACGGTGTTTGAGCTGACTTGAATCCTCATCTTAGACAACCATCGACGTATGGCAATGGGCTGTCTACCACAATCCCGACCATTTCGCCAGAGCAGAGGAATTCATCCCTGAACGGTGGCTGGATGACCCGAGGTTTGCCAACGATGCGAAGAAAGCTCTGCAGCCTTTCTCAATTGGCCCCCGAAACTGTATTGGAAAGAAGTACGTTGTTTATTTGCGTTGAACTCCGTTCCCCTTTCATCGAGCCTTTGCTTACACAAGTTCCGTCTTTACCTAGTCTTGCCAACGCAGAGATGCGCCTGATCTTGGCCAGGTTGATCTGGAATTTTGACATCCGTGCCACAGAAGACATCCAGAAGTGGTATGATGAGAGCGAGGTTTATATTTTGTGGCAGAAGGGACCTGTGAATGTGTACCTGGCACCCAGGGCCTGATGGTGAACCTGGACGCGTCCTATCGTCTTGAATGCTGGATCAAAATGAGAATCCATCGCGAATTCATAAGCTTCGTGGTTATGTATAATCACCGTTGCAAAGCACTATCAAAATCATTTACACGGAGTGTCCTCCATCCATTCCTTCTTCCAAATCCAGAACCACCCTGGCAAGCCCCATGGCGATGGATTCATGGTTCCTGCAATACCTAATGGAGTGAACCAACCACGATAATTACACTCAACCCCCCTTGGGCTGATTTTCTTTAGCATGATGCTCTGCAGCGACGTATCAACTTCACCGTGAAGAGCAAACAGACCAGACGGCTCTTTGCAATTATCGGCAATGACCTCGATTGTGCCATCAGCGGACTCCTTAGCACCAAACCTGAACTGTATGTTCTCAATCGGACCAGTCTCGAGAAACGTCGCTTGATTGCGCGCTGTGTCCCAAGTGAAGTATCCATACCACTCTCCATCCTCCATTTCTTGTGTTAGGTGGCGGACGTACCTCCGGTTCCACCGGTCCCATGACCCAGTCGATGAAAACGCCGTGAGCCTTCGCTCAGCCTGCTCCGGCGACAACGGGTCCGGCAGCGGCACAATCGCACTTCCCGCTTCATCATGCACCATCGCCAGCGGGAGCTTCCGCGGAGACGGCAGATATTCGCTCGCCGGCCTTGCTGAGAAGCTGCTTCGGAGCAGGTGCGCAAGCAGGACCTGCACCAACAACGCGGCCGTCTGCCTCCCTTCCCACGACGTCTTGAAGCGGTGGAAGGCGGTGTGCGTGTCGTCCCAGGTTGCCATCTTGGAGAGGTGGTATGCCATGATGCCTAAGTTGTTCAGGACCTGAGTCTGTAGCAAACCTAGCGCGAGGACGAAAGCTTGTTGCCGCACGAGCCTGTTGATCTGGGGTAAGACATGGATGTACGAGGCCCAGTTGTGCGGATCCGTGAGGGTTATAAGAAGACCTGTCGTCGCTGCGGCGACTCCTAGATCAATCGAAGGGATGTCTTCACTCTCATGTTAGCGAGGGGTTCAACAGGGGATGAGCGAGAGCTTACAGCCAAGGACGGCGAAAGTGGAGAATGTGCCGATCAAAGCTTGGGTCTTCCGGAGGAGTTCGGAGCTGGGGAGCTTGACGCTCCCGGCGGATTGCCAAGACACTGCTCGGTAGGGGAGCATGAGTTCATCGAGTTCGTCTGAGAGGTTTGGGAGGGTTGAGGCGACAGCGGCGAGGTGGGACCAGATAGTTCTCGCGTCGGATTCGGGGCGGCTGATCAAGGCGCTGTTGACAATATGCGCCAGCGTATACTTGTTGGGGATTGTTTTAGATTCGGGATCGGGTGCCTGGTAAGTCTGTAAGATGAAGCAATTGTGTCTGTGGTAATTGGCTCTTACATGGTGGCAGAACTGAGCTTGAAAAACAAAGGGATTGCTGCATGACATGCGGATAGCGCGGGACACGCAGGTGAGGGCGTGGACGTCGGCGACATCGCAGTACGATGCGATGCGGTGAATGAGCTCGGTCGGGAGATTCTCCAGAGATATTGCCAGCTTACCACCTAGACTCAGCTTCGCCATGTTGATCTCGTTGTTCATATTCGTTACCCCAAGTGCCGGCATACCGCTGAGCTTTTGGTGTTTCAGATGGGTGATGCCTAGAGAAACAATACGCCATGACCCTCTTGAGGGGCGAGTCAGCTTTTGAACATGTGCACTGCCGCCAATGAGGGGTCGTTAGCGACATGGCCTCAGACTAGGCTGCAATAAGCAGATATTCATGAAGGCTTATTCCAATATTGATAACGCTCATTACATGATAGGAGCGATCGTCGTATTAATATGTAAGTCTAATGCAATTACAATTCATCATAAAAGTCGTCGCAGGCCGTAAAAGAATGAAGGCCGATTCACATCGGCGACGACTATGCCACTTCAGGACCAATCTAGCTCTTTTACTGGTCACACCTGACGACCAGCCGATTGAGTAGAATCGATTTACTGCGCCTTCTTCGCCTTGGCAATCCTGGCCTCGCGCCTGCGCTGGTGGGCTTCGGCACCGGCCTCCGTGTCCATGATATAATCCCACCACCTGAAGCTCGACGCATAGTTTCCGATAAACTTCTCGTGGTGCACATCGTGGTGCTCGGCTCCGGCCCAGAAGGGGAGGAAATGTCTCAGGGACCAGGGGAAGTCGTATCCGGAGTGCGAGTCGATGGCCTGGAACAGGCGCAGCACGATCCAGAGGTACATCGTGAACAGGTGCAGGTCCTTGGTGATGAACACCCAGAGGATAGGCGAACCGACAGTACCGAGGCCGAGGAACATGACCTCGATCGGGGAGGCGTATTCAGCGGTCATGCCGAATGGGGCGGAATAGTAGTGGTGCATCTTGTGTACGGCCTTGTACAACGGCGGCCAGTGGGCGCCGCGATGCATCCAGTAGTGCCAGGTATCTTCGAGAACGAAGAAGATCGCGATCTGGTAGGCCATCTTCCACGCTGGCGGGAAGGGTACGCCATAGCCAAGGCCGCACCAGGTCGCAATGGGGTGGAAGAGCCAGATTTGGGGGAGTTCGACGGTGAAGTGGCTGAAGAGGACGAGGGCGCCGCATTCGAATTGCTCCTTCCATGTGGGGATTTTTTGCTGTGGGTTTGATGAGTTAGTCGACAGGTCCTTCAAAGCCCGGGTCGGACTCCGGTGTTTGTGGTGATGAGGATCCTCCTCCTCCGTGGAGCATGGATGGAGCATACCTGTTGAATCTTCCATCTACGGAAAAAGGGGATCGCGTCGATTATGATCCAAGGCAGACTGCGGCCGAAGTAGACGACCTCGTGCATAACGAAGGTCATGATGCCCGTTGCGAGGATGTCGTTCTGCATCCACAGGTACCAAGCTGCCCAGAGGCGCTCAAAGGTGTTGAGCTGGACATTGTACCTGTTGACGTCGTCGAGGACGCCGAGGTAGCTCTGGTGAGAGGCGGTCTGGTTGGGGAACACGACGGTGGCATTCCTGTAGGAGTTGTGTAAGCTCGATGCGACTCTTTCGATTCGGTGCGACTCGTGGTGACCTACCAAGTTACTGAGGTCGCCATGGTATCGGACGCAACCTCTGCTGCAAAGGAATGACGGGAAACACACAAAACACAAATGCGCAACGCAACTTTGATTTCGAGATGCGAACAACTCGGACAGCAAAGGGGGCGAAAGAAGTATATAAATCAACGCGCCGCAGTGGAGAAATTGCTTCCTTCTGTTGGCGGGCTTTGGAACATGTCCCTTTTTTCTGGAAGAAAGCGGCGTGTGTGGCAGGGGTGTGCAGACGCCGATGGCACGATAAAAATTCATCGGCATCCGCTCTGGTGTGGTACGACAACTTGCATGTTTTCCAGCGAATCCAAGCCCTCAGGGGACCGCCAAACCGAATACGAATGACATTTGGACTCTGACACTTCCATTGGTCAAAATGGAGAATTGATCAGATTGGCGAATCTGGAGACGGGAATTGATCAACTTTGAGTGTTTTTACCATCAGATTTGAACGGTTCGCAGCTGAAGAGCAGGCGATTGAGACCCGTTTTTGAGAACGCCCTCACCCCGGGCGACCCACTTCCCGGTGGTGTGTTTGTGGTGTGATTTTCCTCGCCGCCTGTTTGGCTCCGAGATTACCGGCTTCCAGGGGAAGCTGCACCTGCGCATGTTTGGCTGCTGTTAGGTGTCTTTGCTGGTGAATATTCGGTGAGTGCATGTCTCGTTCATGATGAGTGGTGACGAGCTAGAAGACTACATCATGAAGGTTCTGATGTGTTCGCCAAATTGACAGCAGCCATGTTGAGCGTTCCGTGGTTCAGCGATCCCAGCCACAATCTGTGATCACTGTGAATCACTCTGTCAAGGTGATGGACCTGTTCAGCTGAAGCCCGGCGTCAGCCCCACTCCATGATGTGATTGTGCGTCGGCATCGGGTGCCAATCATCCGGGGGACACATCCACTTCGGCCGGTGTGTCTTGATCCTCTCGGAAGCAGACCGGGTCTGCAAAGCGGAAGACGTGTTCTCCGACTGAGGGTCACGCTCCATACGGCGAGAGACGCGCGGGGATCACGTTATGCTCTTCCGGTGGCGTCCAGGGCGGGCAAAAGTGGGACTCGTCGGCGGCGTAGACGGGTACCCAGCCGGTGATGGATGCGCCAGACTGGACCTGCGGTGTGTGGAGTTGATTCAATTGAGAAGGATCAGTTTGAGATCTTCAATGAGGAACCGAGAGCTGATCTATTTGGCTTCCAGGTTCCCAACTATCCCGTCGGCTTCCGCATAAAGCCCGAGAGCCTTACCCACCTTATGATCCAGTTTTACCCCAAATCCAAGCATCTACTCTGGATTACTCCGTTGTTTGTGAAGAATTGCTCTGTGTTTCGGTGTGCTCCTCAGATTTATGCCGATTACATAAGGATATTCATTGTTTCTACTCCACCAGAGGTGTACGAGCGTCTCGTACAGCCCGACGGGATACACTTCTAGGAAAGTATGATTGATCAATTGCCCCATGACAACAACTAATCAACTCCGATTACTAGCACAATTGCTCGGGGACTTACTGATCATTTCCTCAAGTTCCATCTATAAATATCAAGTTCATCCAAGTGTGAGCCAAAGTAACAACACCCTCAACGCCACTCTAACTTAGTACGCTTTTGTTATCTCTGAACTGCGATCCATTTCAAGTTCGCCAGGTACGCGAAAAACGACTCAACTCTCGCACTGTCCCAACGACATTTCTAACACTACACAGAATGAAGTTCCTGTTCTTCGCTACGCTCATCGCGCTGGTCAGCGCCAACCCGGCTCTCAAGACTTACGCGAGGGACTCTGCCGAGCTTAATCACCTTGAAATCCGACAAAACTGCGCTTACTCCATTTGCCAAGGTGGATGTGGAACGTGCTACCAAAACACCAACGTTTGCTGCCCCCGCGACATCAACCAATCCTGCTTCCAGTTTTCTTGCTGAGCGACGACGGGAGGGAAGACAAACTAGGAATCATCCATGAATGGCTAGAAGTCGGGAGATTAGTGGGAGTTTGTTCTCAGACACGATCGTCTTAGGGTAGACCATACCCACATGATCCTCAATTGTAGATGAGACCCCGTCGGTCGTCATTCTCAATGGCCAAGCGTAATCTTCCCTGTCTCTACGATTACCGTGAATAGTCTGCGACCTTGTCTTTTTATTCTTGGTCTGCTTTGACCTTCATCCATCCCCGCGTATGGTGTCTAAGGAAGGGTGGGGAAAAGTCTGAAGTGCCTGGTGGTAGCATAGAAGGTTTATCCTATAATTCCTTACGAGTCATTTGTGCGATGCTACGCTGGTGATGTTAAGCCCTATAGACAACGCTAGCAACTTCAGTAGATAAAGTTAACATTATTCATAACGTCACCCGTTTGCAATATCACCCAATGCATTGTCCCTAGCATTTGATGGACTTTCCTGTCTAGCTTCAAGCTTGGCGGAAAGAGTTTCTACCTTTGAGCACGCGCAAAGGTCTCTTGAGATTCGCATAGGTCAGCGTCGCCTTTTCCAGTAATACCATCCCCCAGGTATCTTCACCCTTTGCAGCCCTGTAGGCAATGTCTCGATGTCACCAGAGACAGCGCCACCATTTAGTAGAGTCTCACATATCCTGCGGAATCCATACTCTTGCGCTATTTCCAATGCAGTCGTATCGTTCTCACTTCTCCTATTTATGTCAAAGTCCACATGACTTATCAACAAGTCTACGATATCGCACTTGCCATACATGATGGCTTGTCGCATGATAGAATGGTAAAGAGGTTGAGAGTCGCTTGGATTCGAGTTTTTGATCATTTCGGAAGCCACATAGTGCGGTAGGCTCGGACTTTTGTTTTCGAGTGCCAATTGCAAAGCAGATTGGTACATAGACTGGGGGTTATCGATGTCCAGCTTTGATAGGAACACCTTGACGACTTCTTCATGTCTTTCAACGGACTCGTCTCGTAGCTTACTCAAGGAATAACAGCGCTCTAAACTTGACAATGCCGATTGTACCGGCAAATGATTGTGGACGTCTTTTTCGTTTGGGTTCTGACCCAAATTGTTGATCACGTAGTACACGACATCGACGTTGCCTGATCTTGCCGCAAGCGAAAGAAGGGGTTCTTCTCTGCCTTCAACGTCAACTTTGGCTCCGTAATTGTGCAGTCTGATGACCACATCTAATCGTCCAGATTCGACAGCGCAGCGTAAAGGAGTTTTTCCCAGACCATCGCGTGCCTCGAGATTCGCCCCAAAGCGCCAAAGGAGCTCAACAACGCCGACCTTTCCTTTCGAGGCGGCATATAGCAAGGGTGTGTACGAAACCAAAGACGGCTCGATCTGAAGACCCAATTCCGCTATTGTCTCTATGCTGAAGCCCTCTGCAGTATTGTGCTGGCCTACAAGCGCTTTGAGTACTGATGTGTCCTCCCGTGAAGCTCGATCAACGAGTGGCCAGGTTTCTCTGGGGACCTCCGCCCGAAGCTGTTCTCGAGCGCAGAATTTGATTAGTACATCAACTGTTGTAGCGGAGCGGGCTTCAACAGCTTCCGCAAGCATCGCGCGAATCGCTGAATGAGGGGCTGGGTTTTGAGAATGGAAAACGTTTTCGTGAAAGGTTTCAGGCACCCTCAATTGACGCAGAAGAGCGGGTGAGTCAAGGAGTAGCTTGACAACATCCGCATGACCCTCTCGTACGGCGAAGTAGAGCGGCATTCTTCGAGGGTCACCTTCGTACGCGAATGTTTCCTCTGGCGTCAAGAACCGTCCCTCGAAAACATGCAATATCCCGAACAATGCAGCTATATGAGCTCTTTTAAGAGGAACCTTCCCCGTACGCGCTTTTGTAAACATTTTCCAAGATGTGGCAAGGGCCGCTGGGTTGTCAAGAAACTCCCAGACACAATAAGGAAACCGCCGAGCGTCTCGAGCGTGGTCTCCCCAGTGCTCGGCCGCATATTGCCCAAAAGGGATGTTCTTATCAAGTGTGTGTCCGAAATGGATATTTTGAAGTTCGCCACTGTACCGTTCTGCAGACCGTCGAGTTTGGTCAAAAGAGAGATAGCGCACACATATGCTTGTCATCTCAGCGTCTGCCCCCTGAAAAACTCCGGCGTTGTTCTTCTCGGCTTCGAAAGATTCCACAGTAGCCTGGTGAACAAGGCGGACATTTGAGTGGGCATCTACGCGCACCAGTCCAAGGCAGACAGATAGAATGTCCTCTGCCGAAAAGATGTTATCCTCGTAGATTTGCTCTTCGTCTTCAGTTGCAAGAGCATGCTGGAGCTCTGCGATCCACAAGGGCCTTTTGGCGCACACGACCCATGAAATTACGCTCATAGCAAGCCTGGCGTCGGTCTCGTTCTGCTTTTTGACTCTCATCCAGGCATCATGGTAGTACTCGGTGTATCTCCGAGGCGCGCCATACAAGGCTTTCCGCACTTGTCTCGGCGTGCGCATATCCTTCACCGATTCAACCATGAGCTCAGCCAAGAGGAACCTAGGCCAATTAGTTACAAGACAAAGTTGGTGGCGGAGACCTCTGCACTGACATTCCTTTGGCTCTTTTTGAAATAACGCTTGTAATCTCTTTCTGAAGAAGAGGGTCGTCCCGCTCCTTGAACCTCATACTCGGTATGCTGCTTGAAACAAACTGTCGCACATCATCGTCCCGAGCCCGGATCTCGAAATACCGACAGCGATTCAATTTCGCATCGTTTACAATTTCAGAAATTGGCCGCGTAGTCAAGAGCACATTAGCTTCCCCGTCCCGTTGTAACTGGGAAATCCATTGTATCAACTTCCGCAGCACATTAGGTTGGCACTCATCCAAGCCGTCGACGATAATGAACAGGCGACTGGTACAGATAGTTGCCAGGCGGAAGAGTAGATCAACTGTTTCCATTTCTCTGCGGGAACTGTGAAGCTTTTGGTGCATCTCGTACAACTCCCGTACGCTGGCAGGGATCTCGCTTTGCGCCTGGACCAGCTGCTTTGTTACGTTGGAAACATAGCGATGAAATGTCCCCTCCTCCTGGTCCTGGGCATCGCAGAAAATGAACAATATGCCGATATTTTTATCGCGCTCAAATTGCCAAAACAGGTGATCAATTACAATCGATGATATGACGGTCTTGCCACAACCCGGTATACCGTGGCATAGGAGACCATCGCCCTTGTTGGCTATCCATGTCTGAACACCGGTTGACTCTAGAAACCACTGACAAGAGCCTTGTTGTCTTCGTTCGAGGTGCTTCCGGTATTGTGGGTAGTAGTTGTCGCGGTCAAGCCACTCGAGAATCTTTTGTCTCTGTTGGTTCGCGGAGTCATCTTTCAAAGTACTCACTTGGTCTCCAATGACTTTGATGGCATGGCTGTTGTCCACCGTCGTCAGAAGCTTTTTGTCTGTCTTCCATCACGTCACCAGAAGTTCAGGCCGTATACTGACCTGTCTTTGAACTGTTTTACAACATGTAGAAGCTGGACATTCAGCGAAACTCTCAGTCGAAGCTTCTGTACCTGATCTACGTCTGATTTGATGCGCTTGAGCCTGCTGACTTTAGATTGCTGACTCGAATGATCATCGGCTTTGAATAAACTCTCGATTTCGTTCAGAAGCTTCGAACACTCCCTCACAGGGGCCTCCAGGGCGTGGGTTTCATAGTCGTCCAAATCGTCCTTGATGAGATCAATGCCCTGGGGCACTGCGCAAAGTGCCGTGATTCTGATTATAACAGGTAAGCAACAGGCCTGAGCTGAATTGTCTTCGGCGTACTCACTCGCGATTGAGAGAGTCCAAATGATCTGGAGCGTCTCTAAAGCGGTCTTTGTACTTCTTTGCCTTGTCGAAGACCGCTATGAAATCACCCACGCCGAAACCAAAGCTCATTGTGTCTTATGGGATGGAATACATCAGTTTCCTGGATATACATTGGCCCGGAACTATCAGAGGAGCAGGAAGCGGGTCCTTAGGCGATGAGGGGTAGGATTGCGTTCGGGCGTCATCGCTGAAGATATCAGTGCAGCCTGATCTGTAGCACGAGATCGACTTTACTGCTTATCACAGTAGAGCTCTGGCACGCACGTGACGTACGGAAGGCCTTTCTAAGCGATTGGTCATGAGGGAAAGCTCAAATGACCAACCTGCATACTCTATGGATTGCGGAGTTGCAATCATCACAAGGTGGTGAATAACTGGAATGAATTGCTTGACGATGAATGCATGGATAGAAAATCATCGCCAAGGTCATTATGGAAAGCTTGAAATGCCTGCTATATATGCTTCTAGAGCTACCTTGGAGTCCTGTCAGGTCTGCCCTGTATGGCGGTGCGCCTGGCCTCCACTACTGTAGTTCAAGTTCCGACACTATCACTTCCTGAGACATAGTTTCGAGCAAGCTCCTGCAGCCTTGACGATGTCATAAGCGCCGATGTTGATCGGAAAATAGAGCTATCGGTATTCTCGGGCGTTCGTCAAGCCCGAGTTGGCCGCGCCGAGCCATGGCCTAGGCGCCGTGGCTCGTACCCAATTGATTGTACACCGATGATCAAGCCCCGCAAGGACTAAGCGAACCTTTGGGATGCCTGTATTGGTGTACTTGCAGGCATTGTAAAGGTGTACTACTAATAAGAATTTCAAGTCTGTTTATGACTCGTGACTATGAATCATCGACTAAGCCATTGAAGCCTCATATTTCCCATGAGACCATAATAAGTATCCGTCCGCCCGCCTTCCGCAGGGGATCTCTCTCCTTATATCTAGATCAGTTTTCTCATGCAATCTTGAGTTTTGCTGCCCAACCCCGACCTGTGCAACTTGTTCCATACGCACAACTCTTTCTCGTGATGAATTTCCAACTGTTCTTGGTCATCGCGATATTCGCATTCTTTGCCAAACTCACGGTCGCCTTAATCAAGTGGATAAGAAGTCCCTTGAGATCAGTACCTGGGCCGCCCCTAGCACGCTTGACTGATCTTTGGTACCTCTATCGTGTTAAGCAGGGCAGCTTCGAAAAGGTCAACCTACAACTGCATGAACAATATGGTAAGGCCAATCTGCCATGTACCCCGAAAATCCTAACCGTTTCATGCTTCCGTCAGGCCCGATCGTCCGTTACGGTCCAAACCGATATAGCATCAACGATGCGGAATCAACCAAGACAATCTACGGCCACGCCACGCAGTTCCGCAAGTCAGACTGGTATATCGCAACGACGCCTGATAGTCGAAGGGTGAACATCTTTGCGGAACAAGATATCAAGCGCCACGCCTATTCTAGGCGGTTCTACTCTAGCGCCTACTCGATGACTTCTCTCGTCCATTACGAACCCTACTTGGACGAATGCGGCGCACTGTTCTGTCAACGACTCGACGAGTTTCCAAAAGCAGGAATCGCAGCTGACTTCGGTCACTGGTTTCAATGCTTTGCATTCGATGCTATCGCGATGATGACTTACGGGAAACGTCTTGGGTTCTTAGACCGGGGGGAAGACATTTCTAGCGTAATGAAGAATATCAATATGGCCCTCGTACATGCTGGCTTGGTTGGTGTTTTCCCTTCCTTGCATAAGTATGCGATGTTACTATTGAGCGTCTTCGAACGTTTCTTTGGAGATGGGTCAGTTACGTTTGTGCCGAATTTCACCCAGAAGATAATCGACGCTGAACGGGCATCTCCAAAGTTGGTTGTTGACGTACGTGGCCAAGAAGATGGGGCGGCTGCCAAGGAAAGCTTTCTCACCAAATTTCTGGCCAAGCATTCCAGCGATCCCAACTTCACCAACGAGTATGTCCTCGCAGGCTGCGCAGCCAACATGTTTGCTGGATCCGACACCACTGGCCTCAGCCTATCGGCTATCCTTTACAACTTATTAAAAAGTCCAGAGAGTATGAGGAAGCTGCGTCAAGAAATCGATGAGTTCGCTAGCCGTGGTGAGCTTTCGGAAGCACCTACGTTCATGGAGAGCCAGCGAATGCCCTACCTTCAAGCTGTTATTAAAGAGGCCTTGCGTGTGCACCCAGCCGTTGGATTACCGTTGGAACGAGTTGTGCCCGAAGGTGGTGCCTCGATTGGTGGAAGGTTCTTTCCTGAAGGGGTAAGCTTTGCATCGATCATTTCCTGTTAGTCGCTTTCTTGTTGCTAACGCTCTCTACTACCTTCGCAGGCTGTCGTTGGCATCAACAGCTGGGTTCAGCATCGGGACAAGGTTTTGTTCGGTGATGACGCTGACCACTTCCGGCCGGATCGCTGGCTCGTTAGTGACGAGACCAAGTTGTCAGTTATGAACAGAAATTGGACACCGGTAAGATGAACTGAACTTTATTCCCTGCTGATACGTATCTAATGGTGGCTGACGTATCCTTATGGCAGTTCGGCTTGGGGTCACGAACCTGCTTGGGCAAAAACATCTCCATCCTTGAGATATCGAAGCTTATCCCCAGGATTGTGCGCGACTTTGACTTTAAGCTTGAAGGTGCAGCGGCCACGCCGAGCGGATCTTGGAAAACCTTCAACGCATTCTTTGTAAAGCCTGTGAACTTCTACGTGAAGGTACAACCCAGAAAGAGAGACCGAGAAATGCCTCTGACCAATCTGGCCAATCTGAATTGATTTACTGGTCGCTGAGAACTATACTTCAGGAGGACACTAGCTAGGTTGCACTCAGGTCCAAGTAACAGTGGGACAGGTGTATCTCCTTTGACAGTTGTCATGGAGATTTGGTTTGGCAGCAAAGCGTTTTCGTCTGTTTGGTACCTTATACTCGCTGAAGAGACGCCTTTGCGAATGCTTGTAGCCATTAAAATGTAGTATGTACCGATTAGGCGCAGCTGTCACAGTGAGGTTCCTCGCTGGTTTGAAATAACCTTTCTTTGAATGTCCCCAGGGTCTCGGAAGACGGACGACTTTCAAGTTCCCGTGCTCTCCGCTGTCCTTGCTCTCTCGGTTATCCACTACTCGACTCGGAAATAAGTTACCGAGTGCACCTTGGCACCCGCAGTCCGTCTTCCCCGCCTCCACACCAGCCCAAACTGACATGACCGCCCGTGCCCCGGTGTGACCCAGGCGGTCGATTGGTGTATGGCGGTACGTTAGTTCTGTGACTGTCATGTTCAAAGTTCGGCGTCTCCCATCAGCCGCCAGGCTCTAGGATAACGTTGCTCGGAGTTGAGGGAATGCTCTCCGGCTCTACAGCGACAGTACGAGAAATATTGGTGACACGTGATAAGAAATTAGAAATGTAAAATGGCTTCATATTAGTGCAAGATGGCAAACGAAGAGGTCTCGGGTGAAATGGTCGAAGATGTCTGCGCCGTCACGAACAACAACCCGTTTGACGACCCCTTATACTCCTGGCAGCCAACTGAAAGCCTTTACATCATTGCTTGCACATGTTTTGAGTGATCCTGAAGGCGAGAGTAGAACTTCGTCCTGGCGGCTCATTTGTACAGCCTGGAAGAACTAGGTGGATTAATCCAGGGACGTATCGTTTCAACGGAAGATATTATCTGCTATGTCTTCTCTGACTTCGGACCTTTGAGACAGTGTATCTGTCGATACGCCAGTTACACGACGGCGCACAATTATAAGATGGTCAATCGTAATTCTTGTGTGGGTTCTAGTATAACTATTTAGGGAAACATGAGAGAAATCGAAATCTCGGCAGCTTTTCGGGTAAGATACTACCTGCCGCTCCAACCAACGCGTTAGACAGTGATACCATCCATTGCAGACCCTGCCATTCATCTGGTCCATCTGTGAAGGAGATACAAGATGAATTCGCCGGTACGGGGGCTTGGCGCTGATCGGCTTCGCAGCTCAAACAAGTTCCGATCCGTCTCTTTGATCTCCGATAAGCCCGTCACCTTTTGATATAAATGACAGACACCCGATGAACCATATAGCATAGAGACAGCTAGCACTTTTCAGCAACAGGCAACCATTCCTCTCCCGTCACATTCTACGTAGCATTTGAACAAGAATCATGTCTCCATCGGAATCCAAGATTCACGTCGCCGTAGTTGGCGCAGGCATAGGAGGTCTTGCCATAGCTGTGGCTCTTCGACGCTGTCCCCAGTACGCAGTTACGGTTTACGAACGTCGAGCAGCTCATTTGCAGGAGCCTTCGGCTGGCTTCGGAATCCGCGACCATGGCGTCACGGTCTCACAGAAACTTGGTATTCACAGAAAAGACGTGAAGGGTGTAATGGCCGCAGGTTATCGAACATTCAATATGAAGGGGAAAGAAACGAGCGTCGCTCTGATGCCAAAGCCAGCTGATGGAGAAGTCCCTTTGTGGCTCTTGGTCCGCCAAGATCTTCGTGAGGCATTACTGCGAAGACTCGCCGTTGTAGATGAGACATTGGCACCGATCGAGGTGGTCTTCGACGCCAATGTTACGACCTGAGATCGGAGCAATACACTTTGCTGATGGAACATGCCGACGCGCTGATTTGGTCATCGGTTAGTGTAATACTTCACACTCTTGCCGGCGTGGCTAATTCTTTTGTGTAGGAGCCGATGGGATCCACTCCCGAACTCGACCCATCATCGTTTCAGACCATCCCGAACCCATCCCTTCAGGAGTGTCGTTATTCCGCTTTGATCTACCGATGGAAACTGTGAAAGTCGCCATGGCCAAAGATCACGAAGCGCTAGCCATTTTGAGGGATAGTCCAGAGGGAGTCCTCGGCAGCATCTTCACTGCCGGCAACGGAGATCTGCGGCATATTGTGGTCTATCCATGCCGCGATTTCACCCAAGTCAATTTTGCCATTGGCATACCCGACTCTTTCGTCCACAACTCTGGAACTCTGAGCCACTCTTGGACGGCAAATGGAAGCACAGATGACCTGTTGAGGGCACTGCAGGGGTTTCCTTACTGGCTCACTGAAGTTGTTTGGTAAGGACCCTTCATGCCCACCTTGCACCACAGGAGCTTGAGCTAATACGTTTTCGATTCAGTCACGCATCCTCTTTAAAGCTATTTCAAGTTCGAGATGTCAAGCCTCTCCAATCTTACTTCAAAGGGAAAACAGTAGTGATTGGCGACGCAGCTCATGCCATGGTCCCGTACCAAGGCCAAGGGGCAAACCAGGCACTTGCAGACGCCGATGGTCTATGTGACCTCCTCGCTGATGTGGACGATCCCAGCCATATCCCGGAGATGCTGAGATTGTGGGATAGTGTGCGAAGGCCTCGGGCGAGTGCCATCCAAGAACAGTCACGAGACTCACTACTTAGGATTACAACGAGAGGAACGTGCCAGAGCATACTTGATGTGGAGGCTCATGTGCCGATCAAGGAGGTTCTAAAGCAGAGCGCTTCTTGATTATGTTTGTCATATTCAATAGACTGAGTAACCGCCAGACTGTTTTCTCAGTAATGGGGGCATATAGTAGCAGAGATGCATCTAATGCATTGACTTTTGGCTGTCTTCTATGCCCTGTGTGTAGGTATAGAGACATTGTTGGCAAGTCAAACCCCACTGCCCAACCCCTAAAGAGCCACTCCTTCATCAGCGATACGTCGACTCTGTTCCACCAGTGCAGTAATACTCGTGCTACCGTGCTCAAAGAACGTGGGATCACGCATCACGCACTCGATACTTTTTATCTTGCCCTCAGACCACTGGTACAATGCCCACACAACAAAATGGGCCACCTCACCCTTGGGAAACGACTTATCGCCGACGGCCTCAGGCGGAGCGTCCTTCTTTGCCTCGAAAAATGCACCCATAACGACAAACGATCTTTCCGCCTGCAGTATGATCGCTCGGATGCTCAAAGTTTCTGTAAAGATGGCATGCGTGCGGCGTAAGTGTTCCAGGAAGTTGACCCGCCCGCTGACAAATTGCTTGTCCGGCAATAGAATCGACACGTCTTCGTGGTAATAGGACCCGACCTTGTCGTATTCAGCGTCACTGTATGCCTTCAGATATATCTTGAATGAGGCCAAGTTCTTTGCAGCCATCGTGAATGCTCTTCTATGTGGTTCTTTCGGTTGAGAGTGTGATTTTTGAGGAACTGCCGTCTTTAGATCGTTTTAGCGAAAGTTTTCAATGACTAGCTCTCCTCTGCATCAGACAATGGCTGTCCGGGAGCTTGGGACAGATTTATACCTTGGGTCGAAGTTCTGAAAGACGGTACAGTGAGCTCGTCCATTTGGAACTATGAAACCCGCTCGGCGGTGGGATCTAAATGGCCCGCCCGGCACCGCAGCGCCTTCTCCTCTGACCCCACATCTCCCCGAGACCGTCTGTTGGCCCCGCCTCCCCGAAGCCGTTTGCCGGCCTTCTCCACGCCTCCCCGAGGCCGTCTGCCCACGCTTATCGCACCACTTCCGCTGGCATCCTTCAGTATACCGCTGACACATATGTCTAAAGCACACGAATTAAAGCGGTTCATGCCACAACACACAGTGCGATATGGCTTTCTTGGTCTGCAGCAACATCTTCGGTCTTTTTAAAGATCGCTCTTATCCTACAACTGATACAGACAGACGAGTTGTTCTTACATGTTCTGGGGCGCAGCAATAACGATGTTGTGAGAAATGTACAGAGGCTAGTGGTTGCAGCTGGCAGTTGGGTGTCTCTCCTTCTACAAGCAAGTGCCCTAGCCTCCATAGGCCAAGCCTTGAAACCCATCAACCAGAAAAGCGGACACATGATCCAGGTTAGTTCATCATGACTCTTACCCCATCATCAGGAAGTAGACCATAATCAGTTGATTGATTAGTGGGCGCTTTTGGTGGCTTGTGTGTTGTACCTCCCCTTTTACATCTCTTCCACGAGGTTATTGGGGAGAAGCCGTAATCCTTTGTGAGACTCGTTGTTGGGTACCTGGAGCATTGGATGTTGAGGAATTTCCTAAGAAGCTTTGTTGCATTCTCAAAAGGCTAAACTCTGCTCCCAGAGATGTTTTCATGTATTCGAGAAAGTCGTGATGGGGGCAGGCAACTTGGGCTGGGCTGGGCTTGCTGAGTGAAGTCTACTCCACAAGTTGATATTCACTAGATACTCATGCCGAGGGCGAATTCGGCCGTTGAGTGAGAAATCCCTGATCAGCGAGACGATAGGGCGGAATATGATTGAGACTTGATTGGAGCATAAGTCTCAGTGTAAAGCTGACGTCGTTAGCTTAGCTAGCCTTTCCGTGCCTCCCACGTTAGTTCTAGGACAAGGACAGTAATTGCCATCTGAGACGACAGTTGAGGAGTCTGTATAATTGATAGAGTGTCTTATTTGAGAAGATTCAAGATGGGAGGAACTACTGGGTTTCGTTGATGACCTGACGTCAAACGCCAGTGCCCTCCAAACATCGAATATGAGATCTCCAGTGTGCGTGATCTTGCACATACGACCATACCCACTGGAGAACTCGGGATCCCGTCCGCTCTCCCATAGATAAGCCAGTGAGGGCTGGAGTAGTAGTCGGGTCGGTGACGACCGGCGAATGCCCGGTGTTGTATGTTTTTTTTTGGCGTTTCTCCGGAGTCACGATGAATTTTTTTTGGTGTTGTGGGGAAATCAGAAGAGTGGCTGATGTGGCGCATTTTGTCGCTGCCCCAGTCATTCTCGAGCTGGCTCTAATTAAGATACGTCAAGAGACTTTCGCTTGAATTAGAAAGCTGCTGAGATGCAGGAACTTGCTGACGTGCATGTCATTAATGAATTACGCCTAAAGGTTCACTAGTAGCCACTACTGCCTGCTTGATGCTTAACTGCGCATCGCGGCAGGACATGGGCCAGCTTCAACAATATTGGTGACGACGGGTCCAGATTGGTATCGTAGATAGTTTTATCATCGGCATGACCTAAATCCTGCATGTTGGACTCAGAAATGAACGTCAGGTTAATGTGTGTTTTCTTAATGTTTGTTGCCTTGTTGTACAGGTCACCACCCATACGTTCCAGCTTGACCCATGAGACTTCTAAGTCGGGAGAAATTAGTGTTGTTAGTATAGATGTGACGGTCCCTTCTCAGCACTAACATCTGGTGCTGGTGGGTGGTATGCAGGAGGGAAGTTGAGTGGCCGAGATGGCGGATAACGGAATGGTTGAAAACCCGATCGTTTCGTCTTCGGTACTTATGCGAAGGAGGTGGTCTTGGGAAGATGTTGCTCCACCACATGTCTGTGGTTTGAATCGTTTTTTTGGCTACAGTCTTTGGAAGAACTTTCTATTCATGAATGACCTTCTTATCGCTGCTTCTGTGCTGTTCGGCGTAGATGTACAACGCCTCGTAGTCCCTACACGTGTGCTGGTATCCCCATCCCGTACTCCCAACCCCTCTAGGTGGTACCCATTCCAAGGTAGTATCTCCTGAACACATGATTGACTGCCGCAGATAGTCCCAGCAGTGGGAGAGATGCGTAGTGTTTACCGTGCTCAACTTGCCATCTCGCGCGGCGAAGTATCCGGATCTTGTCATGTACTGGTAAATACAAACATCAGCACCCATCGACATCAGTACGGGGTTTGCGCTTACAAGGCAATGAAGCTGATGGAACACTGCGACGAGTGCCCTCTGCTTGGGAATAGACCGACCCATGCCTGGGTAATATGGAATCTCATCCGTATCGGCCGTCACGTTGATCCAGCCCTTGCCCACTATCACCGAACCACGTGCATGGTCAGCAACTCACACACCGATCGGTGCCAACTAACGGATAGAACGACATACTCGGAATCAATTTGGTCCACATCTCCTCCGACTTTGCGTCCGGTTCTCCCCCAAACACGCTCTGGTACATGAAAAGCTTCTTGGCCGTTCTCTCGGGCGGCATCCACGCCGGCAGGCTGGAACTCGACTGCGACCGCAGGACCAAGTCCAGAGCAGTCACGAAAGCAATGTTGGACAGTACAAGAAGCAAAATCGCGACTCGCGTTGTTATGAAGGGACTGTGCTTCGGCCTGAGCGTCGTCTGCTCCAGGACTTCTGAGGACTCCAGCAGGATCTGCTTCTCCTCGTCCATGGTGGACGTCTCTGTTGAAGATCGCGAATCTTCCTTGTTGTCCATTTTGGTTTACCACAGGTATCAGAAAGAATAGAGGGATGGATACAGTCCATGTCATCGGTAATAGAACAAAACATACCTCAGTCTTTTGCCAGCACAACAAGGAGAGCGACAAGTATTAGGCGCTGGCGCCAGCGCTGACCGACGGAACCCCATGCGGAATTATCGAAGCTAGGTGTTGTTTGAATCAGTCCTCAACCCAGGATCTCCTTGTCGACAAGACTATCAGCCAGCTCCGAGAACATCAGACGACATTCTGATTCAGGATGAGCTGCGGAGGAAAAGCATACGCAATTCTCGAACAAATGAGAGCTCCGCTAGGCGCAGGCGCCAAAACCTCTCAGAAAATTGATTACTGGAAACTTTGGCGCAACATCTCTGGATTGACTCGGTTCAGCTGATGGCTTTGCCTTTGATGCCCAGCTCACGACGCGGCAGTTCATCCTTCCTGTGAAACTGCTCTCTACTCTCTCCCCTGTGTCAAGAACACCGCAAGATATTGCTCTCCAGGGGAAAAAGGCACGTTAGCGTCTCTAGCTAGCTTTCAAGGCTCACCAGAGTTACTGGAACTCGCCAAGATGGAGAAACTCGCAATTCTCAAATGCTTCACCAAATCGCAGTACACACCTCTACCAACTCAAGATCAACCAGAGGTCGACCTTGGTGGCCCATTCAAAGATGAGGAGCAACAGCTACCGTCCAGTCAGCCGCCTATTCGGCCATCTCGACGTTTGAGAAAGAGGCGACCCAGCGAACACGCAGAGCCGCCCAGCTCCAAATCACTTTTCTTCCCAAGCGTAAGAATTATAGCTTGGCTGGCCCTTGGCATCGTCTGCACCTTTATCATCGTCTTCGTTTTCATGCCATCACCTACCAAGCACCACGAATACCCCTCCAAAGACACCCACCACATCAATCACCCCCACAAGAAACCACACCACGACGAGGCGCACGATCGGCCGAAGCAGATCCCCCATGAGCCCGAGTGCGGCCGCATCCCAGCCGAAGCTCGCCAGCGGGGCTGTATCTTTGAGCAGCAGTTGGGCGCCTGGGTACCGGCGACCTGCGCCTGGAGCGAGATCGTGGATCAGTTCCATGATATCACGGGGGATATATACCTCGAGTGGGAGTGGTTCACCGATACCGATCTCACGCAAAAGGTGCCGCCGAGCGAGTTGCCGCAACTACAGAGTGGGAACTTCTCCGCCATCTACACGACGTACCCGCGGGCACATGATCTACACTGCCTGTACTGCTGGCGCAAGGTAGAGTATGCCATCGAGCACGGGATCGGTTGGATGGATGCTAGGTGTCATCAGTTCTGGCATACGAAGCATTGTATCACGCTTGTTGCGCAGACATTGATCGATCAGGCGGAGCAGCACAAGGCACTGACGTACCCTTTGCTGTTTCATGACTGCGTTCCTCTCACGTCGACGAAGGAGTCGTGAGGGCTACGAGTTTAAACAAAGCCAGAGTTACAGACGTTGTGAGATTCTTGGTCTGGCGGTCTATTACTCTACTATCATCAAGATATAGACTTACAAGTACGCATATATGTATCCTCGGATAACGTGTGAATTGTGATCACGTCTTCAGCCGCCACCCTCTTTCCGTCAGACCAAGCCTCCACGCAAGTTCAGACTTTATCTTGGCATCTTCGACCTCTCCAAGACTATTGCGTCTGACCAGCTCGCTCTCTAGCGTACCCTTGCTTTCCGTGTCAATGGCAACCAGAGTGGGCAGAGTCGAGCTCTTCACGACCCCAACTCCGGACAGTTGCGTTTGAACAATTGTAAAAACTAGAACGGCCGCGGAAAGCCCGATTTGTGCGGATATGAACGCGATCCACGGCCATCGTACCTGGACGAACGTCTCAGCGGCCAGGACTTGGCCAGTCACATTTGTCAAATCTTGGGCAATCCTGGTGATTCAGAGCTGATGAGCATTCCGGATACACTGACACCAGCCACTATATTAGACTTACTTGTTAGACATTGAAGCCGCTATGTTGTCGGTGACATTCCTGATTGCATTCTCCACGTGCATCGCATTCGATACGTTCGGTTGTATCTGGGACTGCAAAGCGGTTAAATACCGAGCTGGGGCGAGCCCCAAAGTACTGGCTTCTGACGCCAGGTCGATGTATGTCCCGTTGAGGGCGCTGACAAGGCTCTGGGTAATCACACCCGTTGGCCCCAAGGGAAACTTTGTCTCTCGGTCCAATGGATCTCGGAGGGCAGAGAGTGGAAATGGCCCCCGGCCGTCAGGCAAGGTGTAATTGCCTGTCTCAAAATTCGTCGTGTTTTGTATGAGTTTCCGCTCTTCGATATTCCCCGTGACTGAAAGGTTAAAAGTCTTGACGCAGAAGTACATTTCGACTTCCGTTGCACCCAGCATGTCGATGTCAGTGGTGCCTTTTCTCAGGGAGTAGATGAATGTCATGTTGTAGATGGACAACTCTGGGTTGTAAGAAGGTTCCGATAGCGCAGAGATTGTGTTTTCCACGCCCGTCAAGCTGACGAGGCCAAAATGCGGCTGGGTCAGATTTGCACGAGGGCCATTTGTCAGTGACGCGAAGACTGGTATGGGTGCGGCGGTATTCACTCTCTGGGAGGTAATGTTCAAAGAGTCCGTTACATTCCAGTGTCTGGTACACACACTCAACGAACTGTACGTCTGCCACTCGCAATCACTGGTTGGACAGCGAGCTTGGCTCAAAGGATACATCTTGGCGTAGTCGTAGCTGAGACCTTCGAAAAGGTGCTGGTCTACAGACTGGCGATATATGACTGCACATCATCTGTCAGTCATCGACCCCAAGCAAGGATTGGGAAAGACTATTAAGTCTCACTTACGGTTGTTATGAGTTCCTGCGCTATTGTAAAAGTAATACGTCGACCGCGATACTGTGGCTTGCGCGGGGCCGTTGATGGGTGCCATCCGGACAGGATAGGTCACAGCAGACTGGGTGAGCGTTGACGTGAGAATCGCGGACACCAGAACAATGGCTGATATCAAACTCGGAGACCTGGCTCTTTCATTAGATTGGCGAATTCGCTCATCGTCGACATACCTAGCAAACTCACCATCCCCTCGTCGTCGTCAACAGCAGCAAACTGCCCCAGACCCCTCGGCTTGCCGCATCAAAGTCTTGAAAGTCCTTCAACATCCGTGGATGGCGGAACCAAACCCACTTCAACTGCGAGAGACTCTCAGAAACCGGAATTACGAATGCGGCTCGAGCGAGGGTAGCGAGAAAAGCGACAAGTGTGTTCAGCGTCAATCCCAGCGGCCATTGGGGTAGCTGCTCGTCGTCGAACACGTTCAAGACAACGACCAAGGCAACAACCGAGCCTATACTGACGAAGCACCAGATGATTTCGGCCAGCCATGCCAGAAGTGCCGAGCTCCATGCTGGCTGGGATGCGTAGAAGACATTTGTCTGAGACTTGGACAGGCCAGTCTTGATGTTGGACTCATCAGAGTTCTTGACACTGGCATCGGATTCCAGAAGCTTTGCAGAACTGCGTAGGCTATTTCGCAGTTTGGGGCTGTCTTGCTCAGTGCCTGGTGTGGGCTCATCGATTTGACGGTGCGTTGGCGAAATTGGGTGTCCGACCGGAGTCAACGGGATGGCCGGCGCGTGAGACTGAGTGCGGCTTCCGGCCATGTCGCCGATGCCAATGAGCGGTCTCGAGTCATCGCTGGTGTGTTCCAAAAAATGGCTCCGGGTGTACGAATCCGATCGCTGCTCAGTCCGAAGTGAGATTGGCGACGGAATCGATGGTTCTCGCGGGGATGTCATCCCGAACGGATACCAGTTCAAAGCTTATTGACCAGAGTGAACTGGCCAAGTGAATTCCGGCGATTCAAGAGAAATGCATGCAATCGAACCAGAGTGCTGAAATATCCGCCAACTTTGATAGCCAGGCCTCACATCTCATAATCGCACCAATCTTTAAAGATGGACATCTCAAGGCAACAGCATTTTAAAATTGGGGCAGCAAAGGCACACAGCCTTGCCAGCTCAGTGGCGTCTCTGAGACACCTCGTCTCGGTGCCCAATCAAGTGGTATTTACAGGGTGGAAATCTCGGCTCCACGGCCAAAGGGCATCTTGATGGGCAGATCAGGATGCTTGGCTGCATCAAGCCCTGGATCGTTCCGCTTGACGATAGGCGTTCACAGCCGACTCACAGCCGACTCACTGTCGTCTCATCCATCGCGATTAAAGATCAGAGGATGGAGCCAGAAGACCTCGACATGGCTTGAAAAGCCACAATCGGCGGCCAGTGATGTGCAGCACGATGAGGGACACAGGGCTTGGAAAGTCGAGAGTGATTGGTGATACGGTACTCCAGACACTACGCCAAGCAACAGCTACCAAATGAAGCCGTGGAGACTGAGAACCCAAGTCCTTGTTTTCAGTTTCATTCTCTGCGCAGCCTGGATTATTGAATCAGTTTATACTGAGAGCGTGCTCAAGTAAGTATACGGGAATTGGCGCGTTCCACTACTCGTCGTACGCGCCAACGCGCCAAAATCCTCGCCACGGACACCCAGGGCTTGATGGCGCTAATTTGGCGCTGGTCCGCCGCTGAGCCTGCCCCCAAGTCCAGCATTCTGTACAGTCTGAATTGGAATCGCCAGGCCTAATTGCGTAGCTACACACGTAAGATAGGCAGTCTGAACCATCAGCAATAATGTGGCCAAAGTCGCTTCTTGCGAAAGATTTCGTTGCATACGAGACCATCAAGGACATCGAGGCCGATAAAGTCGGCGACAACAGCTCGATCCCTCCAAGAACGCCGTACTGGGCTTGGACGCAAAGACTTCGCGATCCTATTGTGCTTGCAGTGGTGTGCCAAAGCCTCATTATTATTGTCTTATGCACTCGACTCATCATCGGCAAGAAACCCGATGACCTGCAATGCGCTAGACAACTATCGCCCTATTGTGAGTCTTACAACACGCAACAGACTTTTACATCCTCGAGACCGCGATTGATGAGTTATCTTTAGCGCCATACATTGACTCCGGTGATATGGAGTTTGTTGAATACACAGAGCAGAATCACTTGATGCAGCCCTCACCATATCGTGGAAAACCAACGCGTGAGGTGGAGGAAGCCTGGATTCGTCTGTGGAGAGGTGTGTGTGCAGGATGGACTCCATATCCCTTGTAGTTTGACACAGCTGACCGCATCAAGTGCCCCCGATTCGCTTCCCCGAAGACAAGCTGGCGGCCTTGAACAAAGCACCACCGGAGAAGTATGAGCGTGTTTCCAAAGAATTGGGTGGAGGCGTCAAGGGATTTCTCAACGTTTTCCACCAGCTTCACTGCCTGGTAAGCAAGGCCCACTTCGTCACTTCACAACAAGCCAGAGCTGATAATACACTCCAGAATCTCGTGCGTCAGTACACTTACCGCAATGACTACGACTACAGCAAAGTTACCGCTTTTAGGGCCCCTGAAGAACTTGTTCGAGGACACATCGATCATTGCATAGAGACCATCAGAAAGTCTCTCATGTGCACTGCTGACGTTACGCCTGTGGTGTTTGAGAAAGATCCATCACGGGCTTCGGGGTCAAAGAGCGATTTCAATCTGTGGCGCAAATGCAGAAATTTTGATAGAATTCAGGACTGGACTATCATGAACAGAGGTGTTTAAGAACAAAACTTCAGTTTTCCTGTTGAGCTCGGTGTAATAGAGCAGGACGAAGTGTACCATGTTTATATACTGTAAACCCATCCGGTGTGAACACTTCGACATCGCTTTCCTCCATGACACTGGATAGCCCAATCTGCGGACCAAACCATCCATGTGCATTTCACCCCCATCTTGTCACTCAGTCAAACTCGTGTAAGTCCTCCAACGTACTGCAACGCTTTGTATAAGATTACGTTCCAGCCTCAACCGTTCATCATTATATCTACTTACTCTTGAGTGAGACAGTTAGCAGGAAGAATCGTTCCATCACCCAAGCATTCAAAAATATGGCCACTACTTACACTATTCAAGTCAGCTTTCGCCTAGCTTCAGAAGCGACTGCTTAACTTACAACACTCTCCTGCTGCTTGGTGGGCAGGATTCCCTATCGATACAGGGTGAGCGACGCTGACGAGATTCCACACAACATTAGCCACCAACCTTGTTGAGGTGTGCATCAACCAGCATTGGTGCCGCCAAAACTACAGCCAGCATCAAAGAAATCAGAAGACCTCGCATTAAGATGAGCATCTCGAACACCATTTAGGCTTCGCAAATGGCTATGTGAAGCTGTATTGACTTGTAAAATCTTAGGATACAACTATTGTTGGAAAACAGTCATTTGCTGAAAAAGCAATTAGCCTGCAGTGGAAAATTTGACCTACATTGTCCTTCTCCTCCGAGAAAGTCTACATTTGGCGCCGTGGCGCTGGTTCTGACATTGGCACTGACAATGCCAACCATCAGCCGAGTCGCTACACGCAAGGTTTAACCATGTACGAACAATAATCCATTTTGTAGTGCTTGTCTGTGGACGAATGCGCTCACCACAATCACAGAAGCATCGTCATCTTGCTTGATGCATCAACGCCGCAATGTCGACTTTCACGGACATCAAACTGAGTGCCGACCAGATGGAAGGCGATGCCACCCAGCTTTTTCATCATGCATCTGCACAAGCAGCCAGACGAAGAGAGAACCGACTCCGCTTGGCAGTCGGAGTATGGTTCACGAGCACGCTGTTATTGGCCGCTCTTTCAGCGTGGCTTGGCCTTCAATTACGAGCTGCCAACCGTTTTGGATCGTTCGAAAGAGGCTTTCACACTGAGCTAGGTAATTAACTCTCTCTCATCATGAGCAACCTGTTATAATAACATAAAAAGACGCGCCAAAACATCTAATCGAACTAGAGGAGAAGTGGTTTGAGGCGAGCCCTGCATTCCTGGATGACGGGTTCGAGTATGTGCCTGAGCGGGAAGACGGGACGCCACGCATCAAGTATGTTGGTGAACCAACGAAAGATATTGATCACAACTGGGAACAACTTCATTGGGGTAAATAGAAGCTGCTGCCGAAGTTTCTGGTTTCCGCGGTATAATCCTCGTACTTATTTACTCTATCGCCAGGCCGATTCTTCCTCCTTACTGAAGACGAAGCGAAAAAGGCGTGGGGGCCTGGTTATGAGAAGTACTGGGCTCCCAGAGAAGGCGGATATATCGCAGCTTGAGTTGCTCCCTGTGGCACGGAATCCCTCGGCTTACCACTTTTCTCTGAGCAGCTTAGAAGTTATGCATACTGTTCACTGTCTGGTGAGTGAATTCAAGAGAGCGTCGTCATAGGAAACAACTGACATGCGACAGGATCACATCCGCCGGGCGTTCTACCCGGACATATATCCGAACAAAAACCCAATCCACGGCACCAAACACCGAGACCACTGCATTGAGCACCTCAGGCAAATCATACTCTGCAACTCGGACTTGACGCCAATTCCGTCCATCTTCTACATTGGGGTTGAAGATAACTACATAAACTCCGACAGGCCACACACTTGTCGAAACTTTCAAAAGATGAGGGAATTTGTGACCGACCGGTTCAATGGCAGTTCCCGAGTGGCGCCTCGTCCCGGAACGGTTTGGAGTGACGAGTGGATCAACACTGACAGGCCTCATACATGAGCATATGTAGACATCCGAAAATTAGAAGTTAGGGGTATGCCGCCCACGGTAGTATCAGCGGCTGGGGGTTTTCAATACGAAAACTCCGATGGACCTGCGGAGGTTTATGAACAAGTTAATGAAACTTTTGTTTGAAACCTCGTCATATGCTACCGGCGTTGAGGTACCTTCCAACGGTGTCCTGGGAGCCATGGGTAAGGCGTGTTCCTGATGCTCGGTTCTGACTCGGTCGAAGAAGCTTTCGGGAAACTCTTGCACAAACAAGGGATAGTTGAGTTCTAGACCGCCGAGAGGGAACAAGCGAGCAAATGATCCAAGCACAGGGTGTGTTGGGCGGTATTGCAGTACGTTCATCCCATTGAGTTCCCATCACCGGTCTCTCCACCCAATGCTTCGCGACGCATTTTCAATGAACGATGGCCTCGAAGTTTTCTCACATCTGCAGAAATGAATGGAATAATTACGAACTCATTTCCGATGATCATGATACCTTTAGTGACGACCTGAATGAGAGATCCAGCAGGTAGCCTTTAACTTACTTCTGTCGAGGCGCTGCGTTTGCTAAAGTATTCCAGATGTACCCGTCAGTTTGCGATCTGGATTTTCTGGGCAGGCTCAATTGTGTTAACCGGAATACTGTCCATGTCAGCTATCCTGACTATTTCAAGCTGGTCTCGCGATCCCCAAGTCGCTTCTTGTCGTAATCCCGCCATACGGCGAGAGTGGCGCGCGCTCACGGCCGACGAGAGGAAGAATTTCACCGACGCCGTAAACTGTTTGAGTCGCGAACCTGCGCGTTGGGGTCCTAACGGAACAGTCTATGACGACTTCTCTCTGCTGCATGAAAGAATTGGATCGTTGTGTATGCCTCTCTCTCTCCGTGTGTTCGCTATGTCTGACACTTGTCCAAACTCCAGCTCATGGATCTGCTTCATTCTTGCCATGGCATAGGTACTTCCTCAAGGCGTGGGAGTCTGCGTTGAAAGAACATTGCGATTTCAAAGGACAAGTACCGTAAGTTGATGATCAAGTCCTGTTCAGAACTCGTGCTGAACACACCAACGGCAGTTACTGGGACTGGACTACGGACTGGATGGATCTCACCTCATCATCAATATGGAACAACGAGACCGGCTTCGGCGGCGACGGTGACCCTAAGAGTCCTGTTTTCGTTGGAGGAGGTCGTTGCGTCACCGATGGTCCGTTCTCACATTTACGTCCCATCAGATACAACCGCACCTACGTGGAACACTGTCTAGCTCGTGGCTTTAAGACCACCGATACAGCTGGCCGTCCTCTCGGCCCTTGGTTTGGCCCGGAGTCTATCGAAAAACTTATCAGGTCGACGAGATACCGGGAGTTCGAGTGGGAGATGGAGAATCGACTGCATAATCGCATTCATCGCGCTGTGAGCGGTGACTTCTTGGCTTTCGCTGCCGGAAACGGTGAGATGAATAATCCTCCACCTTTAGTAACCGGCTAATATGAGCCATAGACCCAGTCTTCTACCTGCATCACGCGCAGATTGATCATCTTTGGTGGAAATGGCAGCAGGAAGATGCAAAGACACGACTATATCAGTATGAAGGGGAGCGTCAGCGCGATTCGACTGGAAACGCTACTGTGTCGGATATTCTTCGATTCGGCGGGTTCATGGAAGATGTTCCGGTCTCGCATGCTATGGACACCCAGAACAAATTCTTATGCTATCGCTACTGAGCGCTTTGGCTATTTACTAGAGAAATGTAGACGCAACTGTGCAGTTGTTGAGGAGGTAGCTGGCCAATTTGCGTTCTTTGCCATGGACATCACATGCTAACTCGGTAGCCTTTACATCTTTTACCGAAGTTCTTTCCCAACAGCAACTTCAAGTATAGCAACGATAACTTCACTTCTGGCCCCGAATGGGTCGGAAGAATCACTGATTTAGACACACTACCAGCCTTCAATTTGATATTGTGTTCTATTTTACCAGCCCTTCTCTGTTCCTTCATATGACGACAAGTACCAACACGAATGAGATGGTTCAGCAGAACCTCAATAGCCAGTGCAAGTAACACATTTCACTTGTCGATAGGGATAACATAATCTGTGGCAGGACTTTCGCCACCGGGATCAGTGGGGTCTTCTCTCTTGTCGATGGGAATGACATAGTCTGTTGCTGGATTGTCATCCCTTTTGTCGATCGAAATATCGTAGTCAGTTGCCGGGCTTTCATCCCGTTTATCAATGGGAATAACGTAGTCCGTGGCCGGACTCTCATCGCGCTGGTCGATGGGAATTACATAGTCCGTGGCAGGGCTCTCCCCCGACGCAACAGCTTCGCCCCCGTCTCGCTCAACAAGAACGTTGTTGATCTTGACTTCTGTCAGTTATCTTCAGAAATGATTGGGACGTATCCTAAGTATTAGGACCAAGCTTGTGGCCACTTACGGACATACTGGGGAGGGCCAAAGAGCTAGTGACAAAAGCTAAGACCGCGGTGACGCAAGAGAGCTTCATGATGTCAGGAGTATGTAAACTTCGTTTGGTTATGCGTTTGGATGAACTGATCGAACTTGGAATCTGGAATGATGTTCGAGAAGACTTCGAAACGACTTTTCTATGAACCGTTTCCGGCAAAGATCTCTTAAGTATCGGAGCGAGGAATCGGAACAGAAATGCCAGGTCCTTCTGCTGTATTTTCCGCTTAGTCGCGTATATTGGCGCGAAGCTTAACGTTGGCCACCGGTGACTGAGGGAACTCCGCTCATTTGCGCTAGCTTCCCGCTGGGATGGCGGCGCCTACACGATTCGTCGATCTTTTCGGGGCGTGCAGAAGTGTGTTCATGAGAAGTAATGGCTGGCGCCAAGTCGTTTCACTATTCTAGAGGCGCGAAATGACGCGTTAAACCCTAATTCTGCACGTAGGATAACTCGGTCAGTCATGCATGGATGAATGTCTCACCCCCAGAATTCCTCCACATGGTCCTAGGTCACTATTCAGGGCTAGTATACGTCTTACATCTCATACTGAGCATTTGTTTCAATTCCTTCTGGACTTCTTGCTTCAAATTATTTCCATCCAGCGTGTCTGCACATGGGGTAACCGGAATTTGCATGAATTATAAAAGGCAGTCTTATTCACGCCATGAGTAATTCTATGCTATGCTTATCCAAGAAGAATTTCCAATCACGCTCGCCATTGTCCCTATTCAGCGCCTGCCAGAATGTCTGAAGCATAGAGTAGATACGATGTTGAGTTACGGGTGTAATTATAGACCCTACTTGACCGGCCTGTTCCCGTAACAGATCTTCAAGCAACTCCCGTTGAGATCCCTCCGCTAGGCTTCCAACCACCAAAGACGGCCAGAGAAGCGATCCTGTCTTCGTTTGCTGTGCTGCGGATGACCATGCTTTCATCGCACGATCAACAGAGTGCGAAATTTCAGGGACTCGAGGATTAGCCCCACAAACGACCACATTCAAATAAACCAATGCCGCGTGTCCGTAGATGCTTGTCAGCTTCCCAGCACGCACATCAAAATTTGAATGCTTCGCATCTGGATGTAGCTCTCGTTCGATCGAGGACGAAATGTCGTCGCTTCGAGAAACCAAAGCACGTATGCTCAACCCGTTTTGTTTCTCCTGGTCTTTCCTCCACACATCTAAACTGCTGCAGGCCATGATGACCTTGGGCACCCATGATGCACAGCCTGTTGCTGTCCGAAACATGGAGCCGAAATTGCTATCTGACAATAGTCTATTGTATAGTTCCATATTGTCAGGCAGCACTCCCTGAAGGGAGCAAGTCAGTATGTCCGTCCAAGCGAGGAGGCATTGTGGATATGCCATGGCCTTGCTGGATGGGTGCAAGAGGTGAGGCCCGACTGAGTGTGGCGAGATGGCCGATGACACAGGTGGCACCGACATGGCTGATTGGGAATTCTCAGTACTTTCAAGGTCTCTCATTGCTGTCAAAGCAGATTTGAAATATTGCTGAGCTTTTGGGGTATCCCCTGAGAGTGTCTATCGGTTGTCAGTTGGTCAGAGTAACCCGTATGAGGGACAGGAAGTGAACCCACCTCCAAGCGGTATATATGTACTGCGCAAATTAAAGCTTCCCCAGGAAGATTACCCCAAAAACCTTCCGAGAAGATTTTAGAAGAGCGAGTTCGATAACTTTGATAGTCGTGATAGGCTGTCGCCCGCAAAACAGAATCTCCTTGTGCGTCATGGTGTTGGCAGTATGCACTTATGCCGATCGCTGCAAAGTAGAAGCCGGGCGACGCCATGAGAGCGGAAAGAAGCCAGCCACGAGGCTGGTTCAGGTGTGGTCCTTGTGCCTGAGAAAAGACATGATCCAAATAGTGCATGACCAGATCCATCTCCCTCTCGGATGACTGATGGGTAAGATGTGGTTCGCAAGTCGCAAGAGAGAACCTCACACTGGGTGTTATAGGTGTAGGGAGAGACCCAGACTGAACCGGGAGGTTGTTCACCTCGTGGTGTTCAAAGGTTGACCACTCCTCGCCGAACAAAATCCGATCTAGGTCGACGTCAAGAGAGAGGTCGATTTCAACATCAGTGGAGCATGTGCTGAGTGCGCGCTCCAGAGGTGGACAGATGAGGGAACCAGCATCCATCGAGCTTGCAGAAGTGACAGCCTGCGTTGATTGTACGTGTGGATTGCCGTGGGTGACCGAAGAAATGCGGCGGCGTGGTGCATTTGGCGTCCTCAACTGCAAGCGTATTGCTTCTTGACGTTCCTTCTCGCCCTTGTCCTTCCATTCCGGCTTAGGACCGTAGCCGTGACAGTAGACCTGTCGGTTGACGCAGTTGATACAAGGAGGACCTCCTTCACTGCACCTTTTTCGACGTAAGCGGCATGTCCAGCAACCGCTTCTTCGTCGTTGAATTGGCGCTGGCCCCATACGTTTTTGAGTTGACTAGCTACAATTTGAACGGCAAAGGAACGAGAGAGACTTCCCGTAGAGCGAGGTGGAGGAAAAACCCATGTATAAAGGCGGGAATGTTTTTCTTTCTCAACGTACTGGCATAGGGGTTGTTATGGATTACTTCGCAAATAATCGGAGGTTAGGCGAGTGCAGCTAAATGCCATTGTGATTCACGGAGCTCCATGAGTAAGTAGCCTGTGCCTGATGCACAATTACCCGAGGAAACTTTAAGACGGAAAAATGGGGTTTTGCTGTGGGAAGCTAGGCCGCTGTGCGATATAATCGGACTGGAATCGCGGGGTAATGCCAGTGTCTTTGGTGGGCCGGGTGTTTCAACAAACTTGACACCATTTTTGAACGGCCTTCACAATTGTCGCGCTCACTACATAGTGTGATGTTCCACGGAAATTCAGAGTCAGGGCTATAAGATTCGTTTCGTGTATGCGAAGGTTTTACAGTCCTTACAACATCCCTCCGGTTTGAGGCTGAAATGCCTGCGAGCTTAAAGCCAACCAGCAAAACGTCGGGTGGCAGTCACAGCTGGACAGGCACACGGTTCATCGTTTGTTTGACAGGGCTTTGACAGAGGAACCTACGTGTTCAAGCCTCAGTCACTCACATCCTGATCTTCCTCAGTCTTCCAAACAGAAGTCAATCAAGTCCATCGAACCCCATAAGCTTCCTCTCGATGGCAAAAAGTGTCGTTCAACAGAGCCTGGTTGAAGGCCAGCTCTCCGGCTCGTCACTCATGGCATCCCATCGATTGATCAAGCCCCAGATCGGGTTTTTGTCAGATTTCTTGCCGTTCCATGGAACACTGTCGATCTTATGGTTCATCCGGTCAAGCCACGATTCAGTGTCGATGGGTGGTGGCCCGTTCTCGGTTCGAGGGCTGCGCCGTCGTGGTCGAGTCAACCAGTAGCCGATTCGCGACGGACGACGTGGCAATCACCTGCGAACTTGAACTGGGGACATTATCATATTTCTCTTAAATGACACTGTATTTCTAAATTTTCAGGAGCTACTACCTGAAGACCATATCGTATCGCTATTTTTTCGAAACGTCAGTTCTCCTTGATGCCAGACAACTATTGTCCTGGGGCTTAGGACAGACGTCTTACCTTCAGTTAAAGCATATTCTCAGAGAGGAAAGCATATTCTCAGAGAGGTCACAATAAGCTTGTTCATTTGTGACTATGAAACGCGATAGTTGCTTGTCGGCCTTCTCCACGCCTCCCCAAAGTCGTCTATCCACGCTGATCGCACTCCGTTGCGCCGCTTCTGCCGGCATACTGCGACACTCCTTCAACTCTTGATGTTCTTTCCGTAAGGGAGATCACAAGTAGACTTTCCGGACCTTGATGTCACCCAACCTGCAGAAAGAACGGAATATCAAGTGAATGGTTGGTTTGAGCCCGCGACTTTGCTAGAGATACGGACTCGTAGCTACCAGATGGATAACACGCCCTGATCTACATCCCATGCACAAGACTGAACCACTTGTGGCCGAGGCTGTTGGTCTGTACTCATCAGGGACCCAAATGATCTTCATCTTCCCTTCCATAATCCAAGCGCGGTCGGAACTTATACCAATTCCACTAATTGATGGAAACGATGCCATCTCTCCACGTGAATGTGACTCGGCTGCCAAAGAGTCTGTCAATACGTCAACAGCACCGAAGTCCGTAAATATCCGAGCGGTGGAACATGGGTCGAATGCAAGATATCGCGTGTAACCCAAACCGAGTGTCTGTAGAGCTACGCCCGTAACTGCGTCCCAGAGCCGCACCGTCTTATCAGCCGACACCGATGCTACGATCTGGCCATCCGGCGAGAACGTCACGTTAGCAACCCCTTCCTCATGACCCACGAGCGTCTGTAGGGCTGAGCCCGTAGCTGTTTCCCAGAGGCGTACGGTTTTATCGAGCGATGCTGATGCGACCACCTGGCCACCTGGAGAGAACGCCACGTTATAGATTAGTTCTCTATGGCCCTCAAGCCTGTGCAGAGCCGCGCCTGTGGCTACATCCCATAGCCGTACCGTCATATCAGTTGATGCTGATGCTACTAGCCGGCTATCTGGTGAGAACGTCGCTGCGAGAACTGTATTCTCATGGCCCTCAAGCCTCCTCAGGGCTGCGCCTGAAGTTACGTCCCAGAGCCACACTGTCGTGTCCGACGTTGACGCTATCACCTGGCCATCCGGCGAAAAGGCTACGCTGTATACATGGCGCACATGGCCATCGAGTGTGTGCTGAGCTGCTCCCGTGGCTACATCCTAGAGTTGCACTTTCTTGTCCTCCAATGCTAACGCCATCATACGGCTATTTGGTGAGAAGGCTGCCGCGTAAATCACACTATGACTATCAAATGTCTTTAAGGCTGCGCCTGTAGCTGCGTCCCAGAGCCGCAGTGTCCTATCGCCTGATATTGACGCCACCATGTGGCCGTCCATCGAGAATATGACTTCGCGGACCACATGATCCTCCTTGAGCGTCCGAAGAGCTGCACCTGTTGCAGCGTCCCAAAGTCTTACTGTTTCATCATGCGAACCTGACGCCACTACTTGGCCATCTGGCGAGAAGGCTACTGCGCGAACTGCATCTCTATGGCCCTCAAGCTTGTGCTGAACTGCCCCTGTAGCTGTGTTCCATAGCTGCACTATCGTGTTGTTTGATGCTGACGCCACTAACTGACCGTTTGGCGAGAAGGTTACGGCGTTGACTATAGATGTGTGGCCTTTGAGCGTCTGCCGGAGCGCGCCCGTGTTCACATCCCACAGCCGCACCGTTTCGTCGGTCGACCCTGACGCAACGACTCGGCCATCCGGCGAGAAGGCCACTATGGTAACCCAGCCTTCGTGGCCCTCAAACGTCTCGCGGGCTGCGCCTGTAGCAGCATCCCAGAGCCGCGCTGTCCGATCGAACGACCCTGAGGCCACTAACTGACTGTCTGGCGAAAAGGCTACTGTAAAGACTGAAGACGTGTGGCCTTTGAGCGTATGCTTTATCCCGCCCGTAGTCACGTCCCACAGCCGCACCGTTGCGTCGTGCGACGCTGACGCAACGAGTCGACCATCTAGAGAAAAGGCCACCGCGGAAACTCCGCTACTATGGCCCTCGAGCTTCTGCCAGACTGCGCCTGTGGCTACATCCCAGAGCCGCACTGTTCTATCGCTTGACGCCGACGCCACCAACTGACCGTCCGGCGAGAAGGCTACGTCGCCGACCGAAGATGTGTGGCCCTTGAGCTTCTGCCGATGCGCATCCCAATCCAATTTCACGCCTTGAACACGGGGCAGATTTCTTAGACATGGGCTCCAGCATCTCTGCCTTACAGTACTTGCAACTGGTAGGAACAAAATTAAACCCCCATAGATCTGAAGTGGCATCCGCTCAATCATGGATCCAAAACTTCCTATGACCTTGCTGGCATCTTTTGCGAACTCACCCAGTTCAGCAAGTGTCTCAGAGCGCTGCTTTTCAAGGGCTCAGCTTATGTGTAGCACAAGAACACCTTTGACTGACCTGACACATCTTAGCAATTTGCTGAATTGCGGCGGCTCCATCCGACATTTTGCTCAAGAGTGCCAATATTTCTAACCAGTGAAGGAAGTGCTCGTAGATGAACTCGCAGATGTCATCTCCCAGAGACCATTCACTTTGTTGTAAATGATAAACCCAGTAAAGGCAAGCATACCGGAGATCGGCGGGGATATGTGTGTCAATCAAGTCTTGGTTAATCTCGTCTCCTTGTACTGCGGGCTTGTCAATGCCACAAATGTCCCGTCTGAGCCCTGCTTTCATGCGTTGAATGCATTGTGCGGCTAGCATGGCATGTGTTGCTGTTGCGTTTACGATATGCTTACCGTTGCCTGTATCATCGGAGTGCAGAAGAAAATCGCTAAACGATTTATGCAGCAATCGGATGGGGCGATGACGTTCGGGGGGTATTTCCAGCACTGCATGTAACTCGAGGAGCCACCAGTTGACGTCATCAATGTCCATACCCAGGAGAGCGGTAAGTGAGGCAGCAGATAGCGGGGTAGCAAGAAGAACAAGAGCCCAAGGAACTTCAGCTGCTGGTCAGAGTCTGCTTCCTCGTCGCTAAGTATCTGGCGGAGAATAGGATCGTAGATCTGATGTAGCTGGGACTTCCCCTCTTCGCATTGCTTAAGCCATAGCTTTAGCTGTTTCTTCGGGTTGCTTGGGCGTTTCTCGTCAAAGACGAAACGGTAAAGAGTAGCGGCGTAGATGAAGAGGGGTTCAGGGGTCGTGGCTAGTTGAACCATGCGAGCCAGATCTTCATCGGCAGGCCACGGGTCTTGCTGCACCTTGCGCCTCTTTTTGATTTCTGCGAATTTGACCATCAGGAAGGTCTGGATGTCGGACTTGGCATCTTCACAGAATTCGCGGTGAAGCTCAAACTTTCGAGCATTTTTGTGACTGATGAAGGGCTCAAATGCCCCGTTGGCCTCGGATGCGAACCTGCTCGTGAACAGAACACGCAAGTGTACTGTGCGGATGTCACGAAGCTTGTCCAGTAGTGTTATGACCTGTGATAGATGCTCAGGGCGCTCACATTCATCTAAAGCATCGATGACGATAACCATAGGCTTTCGGCTGCTATGGACGGATTCGAGAGCCATGAGGGGACTCATGATAAGCTTATCAAACTGCGTCTTAAGGCCCCTTTCTCCGATGGCATCTACGTCCATACCGTCGATCGAGCGCCGAAGAAGCTCTTGAAAGCAGGGAATCGTATCAGCCAACTGCACAGCAATAGTGGCGAATAACCGACTGGTGTCATTGCGGCCCTTTTCTCCTCTTTTGAAGAAGTAACCAGCAGCAAGTTGTTTCCGCTTAGCCCAAGAGTCTGTAATCGTCCGTGCAACGGTAGACTTGCCGGTCCCCGCCGGTCCCACAAGCCAGAAGAACGGTTCGCCAGAGTCATCGTTTGCCCAGTTGTATATCGATTCCTGAACGCGGACCCGAGTACCGTTCTCACATCTCGGCCTGTCTTGCACATCCGCACTGTCGAAGCGCGCCTCGTTGACAACGCAAAGGTCGAGAGGGCGACTGTTGAACATTTCGCTACTATGCGTCAGCAGACTGTCTGCATTCAGGCACAAGAGAACGCACATCTGGAGCTGAAGCTGCTCTGCCGAAATGTCGCGGTGTTCCCTTGAAACATCGAGATGATCCTTTGCAACCGATAGAAGCGACTGCATGTCATTGTAGTTTTGCTGTGCGACTTTGCTGATGGCTTCTAGGGTATTCCGCGAAGCAATGCTATTCAGAGTGTTTGATTCTTCTCGTATGATTTGCTCTCGTTCTTGTATATTGGAAATCATCCTTTTCCAATCGTCGTATTGAATAATATCGCGACTCATGTTAGCAAGCCATTTCCGGTAAAATCGGATGACCGTCTTGATCTGAAACTCAAGGATATGTCGGTAGAGATCGACGATATGGCCGTGGAACTCCGCCTTTGGTCCTATTTCGAGCAGGTTTTCTGGCCATAGAAGACGTTCAAGTTGGACGTAGTATGGAAGACGAGAGGCGACATACGACAAGCCGTCACGGTTGGCTTCCTCTGCCGCACTTGGATTGGTGAAGACTGGTAGTAAGACACATATCCCGGCCCAGACGAGGGACGCCTCGGAAGACGCCTTGACAGCCTCACCGACAATGCCTTTCATAGTCTGCACAAATTGAGCAGCCTGTTGAACCTGGTCCCTCAGGATAAATTGGTGCCCAAATAGAGTGTATTTCGTTCGGTTATCATCGGCGCGTCGAAGGCCTCGGTCGGTGATAGTCTTTAGTTGAGCATAACGCTTGTCGGAATCAATGTCGATTCGGTTGCCATGTCGGCGTTCGTCATCGTGCTGTTGACAAGTTCCTTGAAAAGGAGTCAGTCTGTACATATCCTGTTACACTCTATCAGGAAGGCATACCTTGTAACTCTCGGGAAAGAAGTATCTCGTAATGCTCCACCAACTGTGCATCTTCTTCCCGCAGAGCTTCGTAAGCACGGCTCCAAAGCAAAGATGTGTCGCTTGTCAACGACGCTGTCGGCTGCGGCTGCTCAGTTGCGCGTGGTGATGGACTTAGACTTCGACCATGCATCAAGGATCGTCGTGGCTCGGTGACTGTGATCGCTTCAGAATCATCCGCTGGGTCTTGTTGACTGATGGCAGACGATACATCGTCGGATGGCACCGGCGTGTGGGCGCTTCGGTCATGGCGAGCACGTTGTACATCCGTACTGCCGCTACTGGAGCGTGATGATGGCTTCAAGCGTTGCAGGACTTTAGAGAACCCCATGTTGTGCGTCAATTCATTTGTGGCCAGAGGCGTAAGAGGCCGCAAAGAATCTGGCTGCGTTTTCGTCAATTGATCGACCCCGCGAAATGAGTGAAGCATCCATGAAGGAGAGGCTGGAGCAATGCGGGTCTACGGCACAGCGTCAGCTCAGCCAATCGCGCAGCGCTGGGCGTGAGAACCATCTCAGTCAATTTGCGCTGATCGTGGTCCTTTCGTGCTTTGTGCCTTCTGTCCTCTCTTTTGTATTTATGGGAGGTGGTGGACTCCATGTTCACTAATAAGCTGTAAATATCCACAGTATTAGCATGTTGGAACAGATGTTCAGAAACGAGCAACTGCTAAAATAAAAGAGTAATGCGTGTTTCAATGCCTATTGATTTTTGTGCGTTGGACCATTACTTTGATAGGAAATACGTCTTGGTCGATGTGAAAGACAGACGACAGTGCTTTGCGATGCGACGATGAATTCACGACGTTGCTGTTGCTGCACTGGGCACAAGACGAACCACGCTCGGTCGCGGGAGCTAAACCGCCCGCCCGGTGCGCCGCCTTCTCGCCGCCTCGCCGAACCCAGCCGCCGGCCTTCAGCTTCGGATGAGGCAAAGATCTGTTGTCTGATCATGCCGATCCCACTCCGTTGCGCCGCTTCCACCGGCATCCTGCCGCATCCCTTCGACCTTTCTGGTCTTTTTTGCACTTCTCACAAATCTCGAATTATCCGGTTCCGTGGTTCCACGCAGTCAATATGAGCAATATCGAAGCGAACCCTGGCTGGATCAAAAAGGCTAGCCTACCGCAGTAGTTAGCCCCCGAACGGATGGCATCCCCGGTGGAGCACGAATGGGGCATTCACAACGCCCCATCACCCATGTTACGATGCGTTGGAACTGGGTAGCATTACCTTTCACATCAACATATCAAATAATGTCTGGAATCAGGGGTCCTTCTTCGCTCCAAGATACCATTACCTGCAGCTATTGGACAACGTGGTGCTTGTGTTAGAATTTAGGTGGTACATCTTTAAGAATAGTAATCATGGGAGATCACATAATTCTCGGGTGCCCGGTCAGGTTTGAAACGCACAATTATCGTTGTGGGAGGCACCGTCCCATCTGGAAATATGCTAACTCTTGTACGCAGGGCTTTCCAATGAAATGTTTCCTGGGTTACCTGGGATGACCTTCGGCTAACTTGAAGACAAGCTTTCGATATTGACCACGCGAATGACACTCTCTAAGGAGAATTCCTGCTCGAACTGTATTCCCTTTGACATTATTCCCCGAAACCATGTGTTGGGAGTCATTCAAGAGTACGTCCCGCCAATGGATCTGCTCTTTACGAAGTTGTCGGGTTTTGCAAGGAAATTAACGCTGGGGGTCTACGGTGAACCTGACACGACCAGGCTGCTTGCTGCGACCCGTTTGGACCTGGAGAAGAAGAAAGCTCACATTGCGCAGATGAGTCCCGGATCACTCCGTGTGCCCGGAACCCCAGCTCTGGGACTCGCTCATGACTCGAGCCATGCCTGCCAGCGAAGACAAGGGTCTTGTTGTTCGCACAAGCCAAGCCCCAACGGCCGGAAGCTAGGCAAGCGGGGCCATCCTGCTGGCAAAATCACCTGTCGACCCAACCGCCCGTTCACATTTCGTGATTATCTTCAAGGCACAGAGCCTTTCGAGTCGACCAGAAACTCGGCTATATTATTCTGACAGATAATGAAGTCTTCGCTACCGTGTCTGGGCTAGATATCCCTGGCGATCATCCGTCCACGCTGGCCCATGCAGGCTGAGGCAGCTCAACATCCCCTGCTGGTGCCCCCCTTGTCTGCTGAACTCCGTGTTGGTGGCAGACTCCAGTCAGCACCAAATCGATGGCCGCATGTGGGTCGGGCGGGATACCACTTCTTCAACTCGTCTACATGATGTCTCTCCACAATCGTGCGTTCAACTTCACATGTGCATCTAGCCCCTGAGCCAACACGCTGCCCAAGCAGCTTCCTATTCCCAAAATGGGTTGGAAATCTTCCCACCCCAGTCGCGAGTGATTTTCTTGCCTTCCAGTCCCAGCATCTGTCACTGCCGCATAAACAAAAGTAGTAACACTTCTCCTCTCTCGCGAGTCATCCGCCTGCAGCCGGCTCCTGGACCCCGCGTCGACGAATTTCTTGGCTTCATTTGCTGCATGCCGCGACCGACGGCTTGGGCTGGTCGAGGATCACGTCGATGACCTTGTGGTCGTTGTAAGCAGCAACGGTGCGCTCGCAGAGAGTGTGCACGCGCTCCTTGGTCTGCAGAGCGTCGGGGCAAATCAGCCAGATGACGTTGGTCATGAAGGAGCGGCGGTACTCGATCATCAGCTCGGGGTCGTTGCGGTCGAACTTGGGACCGCCCTTGCGGTGCAGGGTCTCGAGGTAGTGGTCGAGAATCTCCATCTCGTGGGCGCGGCGGTCCTCGATGGTAAGCATGGCTGTCATGTGGTAGACGATGTCGTGGAAGCACGATCCGAAGTGGAAAGCTGACCAGTCGAGGAAGCCGATACGTCCATCGCCGGTAAAGTAGACGTTTCCGAGATGCGTGTCACCGTGAAGAAGCGTGCGGAACCGGGGGTTGCGCTCGGCGTAGTACCGGTCAAGCGCCTCGTTACATCGCGCGCCGTCCATCAGGTACTCTGGCAGCTTGGGACGGCCGGGCTCGCGGACCACGTCGTGCCATGGCGTACACATAAACTTCATTGCTGGGTCGTAGTTATTCCAGATCCCTGCTCATCGGTCAGACTATGATTTCCTCTAAACGGTGATCAAAAGGGAGCGGCCGCCGCCCTAGGGAGCGAGAAAGGCGCCAGTGAAAGAAACGAAGCGGAATGGGGATCATCTTACAGGGATGGTCTTCCTGGCTTTTACCCCAGTACTGCGCATGCAGACCGGCGAGCTGTTCCACGCCATTCTTCACCTTCTCGACTGAGTAAGCGGCGACCTCCGGGGGAAAGGTGCACCCTTCGTGAACGAGGTCGGTCATGACGGCGATGCCCTGCTTCTCGCTCGTGCCACTCCACCAGCCCTTGGGGAAGATCATGCTTCCTTGGACGGTGGGCGCGATCTTGGAGAAGAACTCGGCCTCGCGCTGGGCCAGGCTGACGGTCCAAGGCTGCTGCTCGACCATCTCCTTGCTGAAGACGCCCTTGATGCAGACATGCTTGGGCCGGGACTCGTCCGCGTCGTTTCCGTCCTCGTACGTAATGGTGTAGAAGAGCTTGCTGCCCGTGCCCCAGATGTTGCGTGTGTTCTCGAGCGACTTGATCTTGTGGCCAAGCTTGGCCCCGAGCCACTCGGGGGTGATGCCCTCGGGCAGGACGGGGAGCTCTTCGGTCGTAGTTGTCGACATCTTCTGGGTGTGTTGCAGCGGTCAGTCTTTTCTGGTGATATCGCGGGGTTTGGGTTGTAGTTTGCACCGACAGCCCAGAAGAGCGGAAGGTGTTCCCAATATATAACACCACCACCCTTCCTCACCGCCTAGGCTCCAGCATCAACCCCGCGTTTACCGCGTCTTTATGTAGAGATATCGCTCAATTTCCTATTCGTACATTGCTACAGCGTGCTGTTCTCTAACTCCCCGTCCGGAATGTGGAAGATGCAGTTAAACCCGGCACATTTGAGTGGAACCGGCACCAACAGCTCGAGTCGCGAGTAACAATCGACAATGATCCCACCCAACGAGCTGGTTTCCGGTCCTGATTCAGCACGGCCGCCCCCAACAAGGAAACTCAAATTGGGCAATACTCCGGTCTGCTGGGAAATTGTGCCTTGCATGGGGTCCAGGTGTAGAATCGTCTCGACTTCGATGAGGGCACCTCGCGTGGGGAGCGTACGATGATAAGCTGCAGTAGAAACCCCCGAGATGGCTGCCGCTACAGAGAACTGCCGCTGCAGAACAAGAAAGTGCCGCTGCAGAATCTTGGCATACATCTTGGCTGGACGGGTGGCATACGCCAACGTTCCGTCTTTGGCTACCGTGCCGCGACGGGATTGTGCGTCTCGCCTACACGCGTACGCAGACCTGCAGGGGGCGTGAAGCCAACAGGATTCGGAACCCTGGGACATCCTTCCTGTCTGTCCCACCACCCTGTACCGTCTTCATGAGGAGGAGTGGATATCTCGTCTTGATCGGTCATCGGTGAGAAATTCGTTGTTTGATGCCCTACTAGACAGCCCCGTTTCCAGCCGCCCCCTTAATGGCACCACATCTCCCTTCTTTGGGAAGTGATGATCCCCTATGGGATTCTGGAGAAAGACCATTCGGGTTATTAACTTATTATGCCAGCAAGAACCGTATCCCGCGGACACTAACCCAAGGCGGACCATGGATAAATGCTGAAAAAGACGTCGTTCCCCGTTTATTCGTCGGAATAGCCCCTCCTGCGAAAGTTTTCTCGAACCGCGAAGCTATCTCGGAGACAGTCCAACCACACACGACGGGTGCAGCGGGCAGCCTGAACAGAACCGCAACCATGGCGAAGGATCTGATGACGACCAAGTTCGAGCCCATCCAGCCCGAGGGCCTGGCGCTCATCATGTTGGTGGTGGCGGTTGTCATGACCGTCCTGTCCAGCGCGGTGGTGTGTCTGCGTTTCCACGTCCGCATCACGCTGAAGTCCTTTTCTACCGAGGACTGGTTGATGCTTGCAGGATGGGTAAGTCTCTGCGCGGCAGTTACCAAGCTGTCTCTTGATGGAAAACTCAGATCGCTGAAACCTTCTCTCAGATCATCAACCTCGGACACAATGCGTCCGTCATCGTGCTTGCATACAGAGGAATCGGGTCCCACGATGATGTTATCACCGTCGGCATGATGTACCAGATCGGACTGTGGACGATTATCTGGCAGTTTCTCTACGTGCTGGACGGTGCCCTCATCAAGTCCAGCATTATCTGGACGCTGCTCCGGGTTGCCAAAGACACAAGGAAGATATACCGACACATCCTCTGGGGCCTCTTTGCGCTGTGCTGGATAGTCTGGCAGATCTCGTGGCCCGTTGCCATCTTCCAGTGCAAGCCCGTCTCTGCCGCCTGGGGCGAGCCTGGAGACTGCACCTCGGGACAGCAGGTTATTTTGCACGTCTCCTACTTTGTATCGGCCGCCAACATCTTTACGGACATTGCTACCGCCATGGTGCCCGCGTTCCTGCTTCGCCATATGCAGGTGCCCAAGAAGGCCAAGATTGCAACTGTTGGTATCTTGTCCCTGGGTGTTTTCGCCGCCGTGGCTACGACTATCCGCATCGGCTACACCTGGGCGTACACAGCGAAGGTTGACAAATATTGTAAGTCTTATCCCCTTTCCCTCTCGCTTGTCACCCCTTAAGGCGGGAAGAAAAATGAATGTTATCGAAGGTGGAACTAATGATTTGCCTCACAGACACCATTGCCAAGATCGTCCTGTTAACAGTTCTCGAATGCGATCTCGGAATCATCTGCGGCTCCCTGCCCATGCTGCGGCCCCTTTTCCGAAGACTGGCCTCGACCTACGGCTCTGGCGACCGGTACGCCTCGCGCCCCTCCGGCCACAACATCAACCTCGTCACCATCGGCGGCACCGGCGGGCGCCGCACGCACGTGAAACTGTCCAACCCGGACCCTGACACGGTCAACGGCGACCGTGATCGCGATTTGCACTCCTCGGAGGACGGTGAGTCGACCCGCCGGATCATCCAGGTCCATGTCACGCATGAAGTCAGGCAGGAGACCGCGAAGGGAGACGAGGGACGTGATGGTGTGCAGTTCCAGGTCGCGGTGGGGAGCCCGAGAGATCAGGAGCACGGCTCGGAGTTGAAGAGTGCGAGGTATAACTGATTTATTTTGTTGCGGGTATGGAAAAAGGATCTGAGCGTAATGAACTGCATAATGGTGGTGTTGTACTGTGTCCAAAACAGCCGCGAGGTGGCCCAGCTGTAATATTGCAATAGCAGCTGTAATAGATTGGTTGCTGTGAGTCTGTCAGAGTGATCGACCTTTTTGTGTCTTGTGGTTAACTGCGCGTTTTCCCTAGAGGTCAAATTCCCTCTTTCCTTCAAGTCACGTCATAATCGCAGCAAAAGACAACTACTCCTAACTGGTGTGCAATGCGCCCAGGTGAAATCACGTTGTGGGCTGTTTGCAATCAGGAAGTTTCACATCATCTAAACATGAGTACAGGATGCAACAGGCAAATCCGAGCAACCTGCAAGTGGCCGCTGGTATCGCGTTATTACTGAAAGTGCAGGCCAGAATCCTCATTCACAAGCACAAAGGGTAGGTGGACACTCTCCACTGGCGTGGGTAAGGCACCTAATTCACACGAACAGTTGCTCCTCTTGCCACTTGGTACTGGATGACCCCGACGTTGTATGGTTTCCGGCTCGAAACTCACGATGATTTCTTGGTGTTTTGTGGCTGATGGATTAGCAGTGTGGCTGCACATGTGGCTAGGTAGGAGCGGCTAGGCATGAGTGGCTGGGAGTGAATATGCCCAGCCACCCTCATGCATGTGGCCGTGCGTGGCTGTGCCGTCCAAGCCTCACCTTGGGATGACATCGCGTGCAGCTCCAGCTCAGCTCCAGTTACCCACCTCTTCCCATGCAGGCGCTCAAGCAGGCTTACCGCCCTGTCGCGAGCCCCGAAAGCGACCGACAATGCCCTAACGAAGGCAGCAGCACGCGAGAACCGAGACGTGACCTGACCTAGACTGACCCTCCCAACCACCGGGGGTCAGTGGGCTGGCAGAGGACAGCGGTGTCGCGTGTGGCCTCGAGTCCAGCGGCCAGCGACTCAGACCCGGTCACGTCGAGTCCACGCCCAGGACCCAGTCAAGAGGAGCCCAACGCGCACCCAGTCACCACCCACAAGCCATGCTTCCTCTCGCTTGTTCACCTCCCATGCTGCTGCAGGTCGCGAGACGGACAGAGAGACCCGACGTTGTTGACGTTGGCATCACCTCCCGGTCGGTCTGGCCCTGATTCACGCCCTGCTCTGCCCTTGACGTGTTCGTGAGTCCGGGGGAGCAAGCAAGGCCAACTCACGCTGCCAAGTGTTGTTGCATCATCATCGCAGTCTTTGCGGATCCCGTATTTCAACCCAGTCGCTGCTGTCTTGCTCAAGGAATATTTCGACTTTTTTTCGAATCTACCAAAGGTAGCAGCAAAAACACCAGAACACCATTGTCACGATCCTCGGCCGACCATCCGAAACACCATCACGAGACGACACCGAGATACGCGACACGATGGGCTACGTCGCCAATACACCGGAAGACCGCCTCGGGCGCTCCGACTCCAAGAACCCTAACACGACCTGCAAAGGCCTCACCACCAACGGCAACTTCTGCCGCAACCCCGTCACCCCCGTCCGCGGCAAGCGCCTCTCGCCCACCGTCAAGGAGGAGTCGCTCTACTGCCATCACCACCGCGACCAAGCCGCCAGCCGCTCCTCCCAGTCGAGCCCCGCGCCCCGGGTCTCCGGCCAGCCCATCCTCGAAGAGCGCACCAGCATCGACACCCTCGCAGACCGCCTCGGCCTCGTCGACATCGGCTCCGACGTGAGCAAGAAGAACAAGCGCCCGCGACCGAACGCAGGAGGATCGACAGACGGCGAGAAGCCCCAGGGAGGATACAGCTCACAGTCGAGGCCGCGGAGGGAAATCACCCTTTGCTGCTGCTTCACCATCCCCCTAGAGTTCGGCGAAGATCCCCAGGAAGAAAACATCCCGCCGCGCCCGCAGCCGCGTCCCGTCCAGAACGGAGGCTCCGCCGCCATGCCGCCAGCCTCCTCCCGCCCCTCCAACAACCACCTCTCCCCGAACGCGAGCACGAGCAACCCTGGCCGCCCGAGCACGTCCAGCCGCCACTCCCGCAAGAGCTCCTCCAACCAGGCTTCGCCGCAGCCGCTCTCGCAGCACCAGACGGCGCAGTACCTCGCCCTCATCCCCGGCACCACCGAGCCGTCCGTCGCGTCGGCGCTCATGGCCGAGCTCGCGCGGCCCTACGGCAGCTCCGAGGAGCCGGGCTACATCTACATGTTCTGGATCATGGCGACGTCCAAAAAGGCCAGCGCGCCCGTCAACGAGGCGCGCGGGCTGCTCTCGCCGCCGTCAGCGGACCGCGGGGGCGGCAGACAGCGGCGCACGAGCGACGTCGCGTCGGCGGTGGCGCACGCGAGCAAGGGCGCGCCGGACAACAAGATGCTCATCAAGATCGGGCGGGCGGCCAACGTGCAGCGGCGGATGCAGCAGTGGTCGCGGCAGTGCTCGTACGACATCGAGGTGCTGCGGTACTACCCCTACATCCCGGGCGCGAGCCAGGCGTCGGGCGAGCAGCCTCGGATGGTGCCGCATGTGCATCGCGTCGAGCGGCTGATTCACCTCGAGCTGCAGGGCATGGGGCTGCACGCGGGGCCGATTAATTGCGACGGGTGCACGTCGGTGCACCGGGAGTGGTTCCAGATTGATGCGTCGAAGAAGGGGATCCAGGCGGTGGATGAGGTTATTCGCAGGTGGTGTGATTTCGACGAGACGCAGGTGCCTTGAGGTGGCTGAAGAAAGACGACGGCATTTTACGATGGGAGGAAACAGCATGGAGGAAATATGGCCATGATGACAACAGGAAACATCACCATAGTGTTATGTATTTATACGCATTGGCATTCTGGCATCAAAGCATGGACGACGGCCTGGTGTTTGCGGGCAAACAGAACAGCACCCATCCCGGACGGAAGAAGGAAGCAAGGACGGTGGAGTTTTACGGTTCCTTGCATTTTACGGGTAGCATTTTTCATAAACTAAGTACTTGCTGCATTTTTTTGCTTTCCGGCTGCGCATCGAGCCCAGGAACCCAGATCGTTCCAGAGCGGCGGGACGGGCAAGGGCTCGCATACGCCGTCGAATCGGATGGCCAGTTTACACTTTGTCTCCCGTCTGATGCAATTGTGAATTCCGATGGCGCAATTCTTTGCGGCTGCTAAGTGTTCCATCAGTGTTCAAACGTTCTGTTTGGGAGCAGCCATGATCCCGACCGCGGTTGGAACTTGTGAACAGAAGCTGTGTTGGGTGTGGACGATGCTCCCGCGTTTATCCTGATTGTTCGTGCCATCTCGTCTTTTCACTGGTTTTGTCTCTGGACAGAGTTGCCTCATGCCTTTCCGAGAGTGTCAAAATGGCATTAGGTGTGTGAGAGTGTGTGTTCGCTCAACGTAACCACCATGATGAAGACGCAGAGAAAGCCTGTCCGCCTTACGCAGTATTTCCCTGTGGGCTGCCGCCCGTTCCACGGCGCGTCCAATGCTTGGCTTCCATGCCGATTGTCGTTTCTCCGCTGCTGAGCTGACCCTGCATGCTGCATGCTACATCCCAGCTCGTCTGCCAGACCGCCCACTGGGGCCATCGCTGGTGGTGTCTGGCGTCCCCAGTTTCAAGCCCGAAGCATCTTTGCGTATGCGACGCTGTAATGAACAAGATGACTCGGCAGAGAGTGCCCTTCTCATTCCCTTCTCATTCTCCTTGGGCAGCTCTTCCAGCAATGAACCCGAGTTGAGTCGTCGAGGTGCAGGCACAGTTGAATGCGGCTTGTAGTCAAACACTGCCGACCGAGGAACGCAAATGGCCCTGCCAAGCTTCCTCTTCCCCCGCGTGCCGAGACGTCGCCTCATCTCTTGGCCACTTGGCCATCTCTTGGACTCTGCGCTTGGCAATGGGCACAGTAAAAACCTCCGGGCCACACCGACGCGACGTCACCAAGCTTTCCCGGTGGCGCATCCCTCGATGCTTGTTCTCCGCCGATCCCTGTCCTGTTCTCTCTGCATCCGCCAACCTCCCGACTCAATTGGCTCTTTATCGACCACTACGGATAGACCGTCGAGGCAAGGCTTGGAGGCGCAAGGAAACGTTCGCCTGGCCCGCCGCTAAGGGCAGTCCGGGCTGGCTCTTACGTCTGGTTATTGCCGACGGCAGTAGGCGAGAGATGCGTGGCTCAACGCCGTCGCCGCATCCCGCGATGACGTGCTCTGGAAAAAGCGCATTGTTTGCTAAGAAGTACTGAGAGAGACTCGGTCGTAGGCCGGCGTGGTGAAATCTCTGCCCGGGGCGGACTCCGTTTCCACTCCCCCCTCCCCTCCAGGCCACATCGTTGCCTCCCGCGTTGGCGAGTTGGTCTCTGCTAGCTTCCTACTGGGTGGCTGGCGTCCGCTGCGGGTATTGTAATCTGTGTGGAGGAAGAAGAGAGAGGCTAGCGGGAGCTGTGTTTCTTGTTTGCCCATGGAGGATGTACATGGGATTTTGCCTGGCAGGACGTGTGTCTGGCATGTACTTTCTCTGTGTTTGTGCTGCACATGTTCGTTGCCCGAGGAAGGCGAATTCCCTTTCTCTTCCCATTTGATCTGCTCTAGACTCTAGCGTATGTAGCTTGACATGTGTGCAGCATGTAGCTTCATGCCTAGCTTGCTTGTAAAGAGTACCTTGCTTATGGGCTCAAAGGGTAGAAGAGTACCTTGCCTACGTCTTCATGGCAAGGAACCCGCGTCCAAGACCCCATGTCCCATGTTCCATGCTTCCGTCCCCGTATCTGAAGGAATCGAACTGCAACTGCGACTGCGACTGCAACTCGATGGGGAGCTGATCATTCCTCTTCCCGTCGTTCCCTCTTCTCTACCTTACCTGACTTCATATACCTGCACGTCCCACGTGTTGTTCTGCCTGTTCTTCTCGTCATCATCCTCCCCTCCCTCCGTGCGCCGCTCGCAGTCTGTTCTCAACTTCTGACATTACTTCATCTCTTCCCCTCCATCCGTTCCCTCTCTCGCACTCCCACACACATGCCACGTCCCTAACCGTGCAGCGCCCTCCGTCGCATACCCCCATCGTCGTCGCATAGCATCGCCATTCCTCACGGTTCACTCGTTCGGCGCGGCATCATTAGACGACAGTCGCCTTTGCGCGATTCATCGCATCACCCGTTTTCCTCAACCGGGCTCCACCACGAAACCCACCGGGACGTCTTCAATTGCACAATCGAGACGTCTTCCGCCATGAACAAGGAACTCCGCCAGCCCGAGGGCGAAAAGACCGCCTCCGAGCTCAACTTCGCGCGCGCCGACCCCGAGTCCGGCGGCGGCTCGACGGGATGGAGCGCCTGGTTCGGCGGGCGGAACACCAAGGTCGGGCCGAGGATAGCACTCGTGCAGGAGGGCCTTGCGGACGGCTCCGACAGCGACGTCAGCGCCGATGCGATCCTGGGCAAGCAGCTTGCCGAGGAGGACGGGCATGCGATCAAGTACAGGACGTGTAGCTGGCAAAAGGTGCGGCATGATGCGACGGTGACCTTGGGTTGGGAGGAGAGGTGTGCTAATCATGTGGGATAGACTGCTGGATTGCTGTTTTCCGAGTACATTTGCTTGGTGAGTTTAGGATTGTGGTGATGGAGGAAACGCGATTGACTGACTTTGGCAGGCTATCATGAGTTTCCCGTGGTCGTATAGCATCCTGGGCCTCGTTCCCGGACTGATCCTCACGGCTGTCATTGCGTTGATCGTCCTCTACACGTCAGTAGCCTCTTACCTGTAACTTCAGACTTTCCCGCTCACAAGCGCAGATCTTTGGTTCTCTGGCAGTTCTGCTTGAGGCATCCTGAGGTGCGCGACGTGTGCGACATTGGCCAGATGCTCTTCTGGGGCAAGAAATGGGCCTGGTACGCCACCGCCGTCATGTTCATCCTGAACAACACAGTACGTCTGCAGCGCCCACCAATATCACACATCTTGCTAACAATCGATAGTTCATTCAAGTCAGTGACACGGTGGACGCTCCGAGAACAGCAACTGACAAACTTCTAGGGCCTCCACGTCCTCGTTGGTGCAAAGTACCTCAACACCATGACCGAGACGGACCCCGTCGTCTGCCGCACCGTCGTCTTCTCCATCGTTGTCACCATCATCTGCTGGATCTCGTCCCTGCCGCGGACATTTGACGCCCTCTCCAAAGCCGGAACTGCCTCGGCCGCTTTCACCTTCATCTCGGTGCTGCTGGCGACCATCTTTGCTGGTATCCAGGCGCATCCCGCCGGCTACGATCCTCGTACTTCCTACGTCGACAAGAACGGCGTCACCCAGACGGGCGGAAACCCCATCGTCACCGCCATTCCCGTCGCTGGCACCACCTTTGTGTCGGGCATGAACGCCTTCTTGAACATCAGCTACACCTTCATCGGCCAGATCACACTGCCCAGCTTCATCGCCGAGATGAAGGATCCCCGCGACTTCCCTAAGGCTCTGTGGGCCGTCACCATTGGCGAGATCATTGTCTTCAGTATCGTGGGAGCTGTCATCTACGCCTACACCGGCAACCAGTACATGACCGCGCCGGCGTTCGGGTCTCTCGAGGATGTGTACAAGAAGGTGTCATTCTCCTTCATGATTCCGACGCTCATTTTCCTTGGTGTTTTGTACGCCAGTGTGTCGGCCCGCTTCCTCTTCTTCCGCTTGTTCAAGGGCACAAAGCACTTGCACGAGCATACCGTGATCGGCTGGGGTTCATGGGCCACCATTTTGCGTGAGTAATGACTGTATAAATCTCGAAGCTCTCAGCTAACAAGTGCAGTCGCCCTCTGGCTATTGGCGTTCTTGATTGCCGAGGTCATTCCATTCTTCTCCTCCCGTAAGTATTTCCGCTTCATACTACAGGCTTTCATTCTAACCATCGGCAGTGCTGTCCCTCATGTCCTCGCTTTTCGACTCGTTCTTCGGATTCGTCTTCTGGGGAGTCGCCTACTTCCGCATGCGAGGCGCCGACAACCGCGCCGGCGTCCCCAAACCGAACAAGCTTGTTGACCTCTTCTCCATGGCGCTCAACATCATCATCATCCTGACTGGCCTCCTGTTTTTGACCGCCGGAACCTACGCGAGTGTCGAGGGCATTATTCAAGAATTCGAGGCCGGCACCGTCGGCAAAGTGTTCGGCTGTGCTAGCAACGGCATCTGATCTCGACGAAGCGAGAAGCGCGTGTGACTATTAGTGCGATGAAAGTAACGATATGATCGAGCGTGGAAATCTGCATAATCATAATGATGGGCGTATACACTGCCATGATACCATAGACACGACTGCCTCAATTGAGAGCTTGAATACATTTGCTCATGTTGATCTATCGCCAGTGCCCTTCTCGCTTGCTGTCCCGTGAAACCTGAACGCCAAATAACCCGAACCACGTCTAACAAATGCGAATATCTCGCTTTACGAATGAAGTACCCCGGCCAAACGCCTCCCCCTTCATCATCCCGTGCACAAAGCACTCACCGACTAACTCCACCTCGGCCGACGCGGAATCGTACCGGTGACGGAAGCTATACGGTAGTCGTGCGCCAGGCAGGACGGCCACAAAGTCCCTCTCCTGGCTCTCACTCGCCACCAAACCCATCCCGCCGTTCGAAGCCACGAAGAACCTTCGCCCGTGGCAGCTAATGCGCAACTTCGTCACGGCCTCCTCGTCTACCCCCTCGAAAAGGTGCTTGCCCTCCACCCTGCGTTTCTCCTCAGGAGCCAACAGTCGTCGACAGATTACCCTTCGGGCATCGACGTATTCATCGTCGGAGTCGGTCATGATTGTCTGGATGAAGCGCTCTATTATTTTGGTAGGGCACTCTTTTGTTGTCTTTGCCTCGACGATGCCCCTCCACTGACGGAAGACGATATCTTCCCACCCAGGGGAGGACACATCGCACGCTGCCCCGAGGGTCTTCACGTCCCCCAAGCAGATGCCCGGAGCCTCCAACTTCGCACCGGTTTCCCCTGTGAGGATGCGGAAAGCTTGCTCCCGCCCGCCGCCGGCATTAAACTCCGTCAGTGGCAGATGCGCCAGTATCGTCCGCGAGTGGGTGACGCGCCAGTCGGGCACCCAGCTCGGCACACCGCTACCCTTCCCCTGGACCGCGGAGAGGAAGTCCAGCCCTGTGGTCTCGAGGAGGAGCGTCGCGAAGTTGGTGTAGACTGTCTCCACGGGGGCCGTGTAATTCACCATCCGCCGCCGCGTTTTCTCATCCTCGATGGCTTCGACTGCACTAGCCACCCTCTCGAGAGCCTCCCCCTTGCCGCGGGTTGAAGCGTTGCTGGCGTCGCCTGAGAAGAACCCCGAGCGCCGGTACGAGTCGATCTGCGGCCTGGTCATGGGGAAGGGGTACAGCGCCAGAAAGGCGAAGACGCGGTCGCGCGGGTCGGGGGTCGTGCAGGGCGATGCTTCGCAGAGGGCTTTTACGAATTGGGAGGTTGTGAGGGTGGAGATGTAGCCGCGCTGTTTGAGCCTTCGGACGGGCTGGAGGATCGGGGCGTGGAGGGGGAGGAGGCGGGCTGCGAGGGAGAAGTTGGAGAGCGGGACTTCGAGGGCGTGGTGGATGATGACGGCATTTCGGGCGCGGGAGAGGTGGAGGATGGAGAGCGTGGAGGAGAAGAATGGGTGGGCGAAGAGGGAGTGGAGGAGGGTTAGGGTCGAGGGGGAGGGGTTGCGGAAGCGGGATGTTGAGATGTAGGTTATTGCCTCGGTGTGGTTTTGGGCGGAGAGGAGGGGGATTGTGACGCGGGTTGCGGCGTGGAAGATTGAAGGCGTCAGGAGGAGTTGGGAGCTTCGTTCCGAGGGGGAGGAGGCGTTGATGCTGAGAGCTGGGAGGTAGAGGGTGCGCGGGCCGGTGTGGAGGCGGAGGGTTGCGAGGGCCTCGGCGGTTGAGGATGGGATTTGGAGAGGGGTTGGCGATGTTGGCGCAAGGATGGGTGGGAGGACAGTGATTGTCGATGTTGTATTGTCGTCGGAGGGTGGTGTGAAGGAGATGGCTTCGTATGGAGGCGCGTCGTTGCGGTGGCATGTCAAGATGCGGCAGACGAGGGTGTGTGATGGGTCAGTTGCGGGTTCAAGGACCACGAGGCGGATTTGGTCTCTTTCGAGGTGTGTGTAGTGGTAGGATGAGCTACTCGTGGTCGTTGCTGGGCTGGACGGGGTGGTGGTGGGAGTTGGCGATGCCATTCTTGGTGTTGACGGCGTTTCGGCGGCCACGTGGTTATGCGTACACTCGTTGGACCTCATCTTGGGCAGATTTTTGATCCAGGAACAGAAAAACAAGAAGGAACAGCAAAAATGTAAAGCCACCTCGTGGAAGGAAGACGGGACCTAGAAGAATGGAAACGCGCGAAGAAGACGCCCTCCAAGCTTTTGTTTTGGCAAATTCGAGGAGCTTACTACCAGAGGAACAGGACCTGGTTAGAGCAACAACAATGATAGACACTAGGCTGCCACGTTTCGCGGAGATGCTGCTGCAAAACTCGACGCACCGGCCTTGGAGATGGGGATTCACCGAACACTGCCACTGCAATGTTTTCCCACGGGCGCGGCGCGCGCGAGCGACCTAACGCTTACCCGCAGGATGCGCCATGCACGAGGGTCCGTACGACGGATTGCCGTCTTATTTGCTAACGACGAGTAACCTTGGGGGGTGCTAGGCCCAACGAATGCCGAGCGGGCGACATCTTGTAACCTTCTAGCGTGGTTTTGGTGAAAGGGTCTGAGGTTTCGAAGGTGTACCTACGCTTAAGTGCCGGTTGTGGCTGCAGACGGCGGTGGTGAAGAAACAAGAGAAGAGACAAAAGAAAAAAGTGGTGATCGGACCCCTTTTCTTGGGGGATGTACATGTGGTGGCTCTCGGGCCGGGAGCCGGAGCCGTTTGGTGGCACTTTACTGTTGTTGGAGAGGTTCGAAACAACGTTTTGGAGAGTAGGGCTGTGCTAGAGGAAGGGCCGGGTGTTCATCCGGGAGTTCATGCGATGGGAGATTTGATGGGATGGGTTTTCCTGTCTTCCGTTCTTTGGACAGTGTGTTTTGGATTTCGTGGCAGACTGAGTGTGGTGAGAGATCAAGCCACCTACGGTGTGGCGGATATGAAAGACTCAAGTCGGAGAGCTTCAGGTGCAGAAACAAGCTTTTCACTATTCATCCTCTCATTTCGTGATATCTACCTGACGAAAGACAAAGTATCTTACATGAATTATTGGTGAGCATCGGTCTCAGACATGAATGTCATGACATGACACAGGAGCCGCTCTTATCCCTCTTGTGGTGCTTCGGAATGTGGTTCTCCAGCGCGCAACACAGCGGATGCGCGTTCGGCGCGAAGCACTCCGGCCCCATGTCGATCACCCGCGCCTTCCGGTTCGCCCAGCCCTCGCCGTAGCCCGCCGTCGCGTGGTACACGCAGTACACGCGGCTGCGGTCCCGCGGGTTAGGTAGGAAACTCGCGTGCCCCGGCCCGTACGGCCCCCCGCAGCGCTTATGACTCTTGAGCAGCGGCGTCGACCGCTTCGCCCACGACGCCGGGTTGAGCGGGTCCTGGCCGACGAGCGGGAGCAGGCCGAGCTTGTAGTGGCTCGTCCAGCTGCCGTCGGCGGAGTAGACGATGCCGCGGAAGACGCCGGGGATGTCAACCCATGACGGGCCCTCGTTGACGCCGCGGCGGCCGTCGTCGGGGCGCTCCCACTCGAGCTCCGCGCGCGAGATGCACACCAGCGTGCCGGGGATGGCGTGCTCCGGGTCGGCCATCTTGATGAGGAAGAGGTCCTGCTCGGTGTCGGAGTGGTCGCCGACGGGCCAGCCGCTCCAGCAGCAGTAGAGGTCGCGGGTGTTGGGGGAGAAGACGGTGGCGTCGATGGACCAGTGGTCGGGCATGCCCTTGAGGGGCCCGAGGAACTCCCAGGCGGATGCGTCCATGGGGTCCTGGGAGGAGCAGCGGAGGAGGGTGGTGCGGTGGCCTGGGTTGCCGACGCCCGGGGGCGCGCCGCAGGTGTAGATGTACCAGCGGCCGTTGAGGTAGTGCAGCTCGGGGGCCCAGATGTTGACGGACCAGGGCGTGCCCGGGGCGGGGTGCCAGACGGTGGACTTTTGCGGGTTGTGGAAGTGTTCGAGCGTGGGGGATGACCAGATCTCGATGCGGTTGTCGAGGGTGAAGGTGAAGTAGAAGCGGCCGTTGCCGGCGATGATCCAGGGGTCGGGGGTGTCGATGTTGGCGATGATTTTGTTGGACATGGTTGTGATGCCTTTCTGTCAATTGACTATGCCAAGCTTGGGTTTGGGTGCTGAGGTTGCTGTAGTTGTCGTAAGTGGTAATGACCGTCAGGGGCTTCGTCGTGTTTGTCTTTGAGATTGCAGCTTGAGAAGCACGTGGTTGAGAAGTTAGAGTGAGTGTGAGAGTGAGGCTTGAGAGGAGGCTTGTGAAAGAGAAAGAGGAAACGCCGTTTGGGCCGCTGGGCGGGAACGTCACTGGCGTTTCAGCCATAGTCATCTGATGTTTCGGCCCTGCGGTGAGGGGATCTACAGGGACCGGGGCTGGGGTTTGGAGGGGCCTGGACAGGCGTTTGCGTCATTTCTCCGCATGCTCGGCCCCGGGTTCGTGAACTTTAAATAGCACACGCCGTCTCTGGTGGGTTTAGTCGGATTTATTAGTTCGTCTTGGAAGTTGGATTGACTTTGTGGCAGAGATTGCAGTACACTTGGTGATGATAAAGGGAGGTACACATTTCGTTGAAGCTGGAAACATTGAACTCAAATTGGGCTCCAGCGAATTGGGGGAGAATAATAATCAGGCTTCTTAGCTGTGCACAGCGAAACCTCTCGCAACTATTGAACTACCATCTTCTCTAGGAGGCAAGGTTTAAATCTTCATAGTAGTAGGTCCACAGTAAAGGCGTACGGTGACTACATCGCGTCGTTCATCGCGCAGTATTAAGCGCTAATGCAGCTCTTCCGGGGAATTCCATTAGTCTCTTGTCCCATCAACAGGCGCTTCAGCATGAGCGGTTGAATGAGCTACTACTTACATGATATCTACTTTTACTAGGTATCAAAACGTTCACGTCTCCCATAGAGTCAGACAATCGGTGGTCCCAAGAGCTTAGGACGGAGAAAATGTGGTACACTTCATTGAGCCTTCTGCAAAGGAGGGATAATTTTGGAGAGTATTTAGAAAACGTCGAGACTACAAGGCTTCAGGCCGGTAACGAAACCAATGATCAAGGAGTTGAGCATATCTTAGGTAATCCTGCTAGTCACTTAGCACGACTAACCCTTTTTAGCTCATATTATACAACCTGGCTATTCTAATAACAGGAGATGGGGAACTCTCCCGATAATCCAAGGAGCTTTTGCATATATCAACACAGATTGTGATCTTAATTACCTCCACGCGAGTTCAAGCTTGGTAATGTCAGACGTATGATACATTATGAAACCACATCGACTTGGATGTATCAATAATCAGACTAATTGCGTCAGCCCAGCTGCGGGTTTCTGCCATCAGTAGCGGGCGTGAATCAGCCACAAGATATGAAATCAACTCTCTATGCTGCTGATCAGCCGATGATGTTAGCATCCTGCACATTGCCGTGCTTACGCTAAGAATATCATTTGTCATGAAACTAGTATTTGCGACAATAGTAAATCCGTGGAGATAGGTAGAAGCTTACCAATTCCTAGAGCGCCACAGTCTATGTTCACTAATCTCGGAATTTCAACTTCATATAAAGAATGCCAACGTCTACCTAGGTATGAAAGTGCAATTACATATTAACCACACGGTATTCTTTCCTACATCAAAAGAAACTTTCGACACGTCAACTCAAATATTACAGACTCTAATCGAAAATATTGACAAGATGTCTACTCACAAAGCTCTCGTCATCCACACCCTGCAGCAGCCTCCGTCAATTATTGAACGGCCAACTCCAGTTCCAAAGGAGGACGAAATTCTTTTAAAAGTATCAATTGTTGGATGTAAGTGTTCGTTGTAGTTATTGCTTCTCCTTTCTTTTGGGTGTCAAACGATACTAAATATCGGAAGTAAACCCCCACGATGCCTCGGGAAAAAGATACGGGTTGTTCATCAAAGACAATTTACCCTCGCCCCTGGGAGTAGATATCGTGGGGGAAGTCGCTAGCTGCGGCCGCGATGTTACTCAATACCAGGCCGGCGACCGTGTTTTCGCGTTCGGCAGTCCCTTTTCTGCGGACAGTACTGGCACTCAAGAATACTGCGTCGTACCAGCATGGCAGTCAGCCCCGCTGCCGAAGGGTATAAGCGCTGACGAAGCGGCGACTTTCCCGCTGAACGCCATGACCATGGTGTTTGCCTTGTTCCACGAGACTGGCTTGAACTTGCGCAGTCCTTTTGGTGCCGACAAGGATGAATGCGACTACAGCGCGGAATCAATCCTGATCATCGGTGGCGGGTCTGCTACAGGCAACTTTGGCGTGCAGCTGGCCCGGTTAGCGAAGTTTGGAAACATCATTGTGGTGGCATCGAAAGCAAGAGAGGCCCAGCTGAAGGGTCTTGGCGCCACGACTGTTATTGATCGCGCCCTGGACGAATCTCAGATTGAGAAGCAGATCAGGGACGTGGTCGGAGATGATCTGGTTTTCGCTGTGGACTGCGTCGGGCGCGGCCCAGGTGGGCAGACATTGGGCGTCCAGGCTCTTTCCAGCCACAAGAGAGGGGTTTTGGCCGCGTTGATCAAGCTAGGCGACGTCGACGAGTCTCGGATCGGGTCAAAGTCTGCTGGCTACGTTCGGAACCAAGTGTTGTGTCACACGACGAAATACCCGCATATTACGAAGGAATTTTGGGGTGTGCTGCCAAATCTGATCGAAAATGGTACCCTGCGGCCGACGACCTTTCAGGTTGTGGACGGTCTGGACGTTGAGACGGTCGACACTTTCCTCGACAACTACAGCCGCGGTCTTGGACAAACCAAACCTCACTTCCACTTAGGGAATACCTTCGAACAGTGATAACAGCTGGTTGAAAGTTTGGAATGTTGCTTAAAGTTCTGTCCCTTTTCTAATTTAGTCAATTTACCTACTTTTGGAACACCGCATTTGGAACTTTTGAAGAACACTTTGAGAAGGAACTAATATGTCACCGTGGCCGGGCAAACGGAAGGCTGCCAAGGAACTGGACCCAAAAGCCCGAAAGTGTCCCTGACATTATGAAGATAGGAACTGATGCATTTTGTGTCTCATCCGAGCCCTGGCGCAACACCCAAAGAACGAACAGGACAAACAGCGGCAGCGCGCACGCAACTAGGCTGATGGTGTACACAGCGAGCATCTATAGTCAAGATTCCCTCACGGGGTTCCTTCGTATTATTCCTTTTCTTCTCTGTAAGCTGACGACTGCTTGTAGACACCTTTCGGACTGCTGGATGACTGTGGCGGATATATTCGCGTCGCACCAATTCTTCTGGCAGAACTGTAGAGAGCTTAAAGGGGGGGGGTGGGAAATAAATCATGAGATCGAAGACAATCTTCTATCAACCTCAGACTTGATATTTCGGCCCTGCTGTGAGGTGATGGGTTTGGAGGGGCCTGTAGAGGCGTTTGCGTCATTTGTCCGCATGCTCGGCCCTGTGGTTTGTGAAATTTAAATAGTACAAGCCATCTATCTCTGGTGAGTTAGCTGATTTTTGTTAGTTGGTGCTAGGTACTGGATTGACTTTGGCAAAGAGATTGCAGTACAACAGAGTTGAGAACCTGCTTGTGAACTCAACATATCCATGACGAGAACAAGAGCTCGTTGAAAACGAAAGAATTATTTCAGTGCAGAGAGCTGGGTCCAATGAAAATGAAGACTGTGTCTTCGTGACTACATTCAAGACTCTCCAGTTATGTAGGTAGGTATGGTAATAACGTGCCAAGCATCTTGGCTGACATGGTTAATACCGCAAATAACAAGCACATCCACCCACTGAACAGTCTTGATTGCGCCATCCATACTCCCCATGCGTGTTCCACCTCTCTCAAAGATATGGGAGCTGAAAGCCGCGGCACACAGGCTTTTGATGGACCTCATTTTCGTGGGGTGCTAATCCGACCCAATTTCTGGTGGCGTCCGACTAACTGAATCAAGGCTTCGGCAGAACGTTTTCAGATGGAACCATTGCCGAGACCACGTTTGCTTTTTCGGTAGTTGGGGCAGTTCGGGCGACGTTAACACGTTTTCCGTATCTCTTCACGTCGATCTAGTCGGAGCACTAGCCGTCCTCGCGTCAATCTCAGATATATTCTTGACGATGGTGTTGCCACTTCTCAAGCTCCAGACACGACTGATAACTACCATGGGCTATTGTAGTCACCTTGTCTACTACATGATTAGTATGACCAAGTCTCGTCGACGTGTAAACACAATCTGATTAGTCGACTCAAATCGAGATTGATTGAGAATACAGTCATTCAAGTTCACATTATCAGTTGCAAATGGGATTGCCAATTAGTGTCACTCGCCTAATCAGCTTTCCAGATCTGCATGGTCACCGGTGAGACACTATCAGCCATGGCTTGTCTGTTTTATCCCAGCCAGCCATATGGTTCAGCTTATCCCATTCTGCGAAGTCTGGGCGTGATCTAGACTACATCTCTTTCATTCATCACAAAGTATCACATTTCATGTCTCAAGTCTTCATCCGCGTGCGAAATTTCTCACGGCCTGCACACGGTCACATGTGAAGCATTAAGTTAGAATTTTCAAACATCTCGTACGCAACCAATACTATTATGCTAGATTAGCAGCATTGAGCTTTTGGATTTGTATTGTCATGTTCCATTCTATGATAGGCCAGCTCGCCGGTGCTTGCAGATTGCCTCATGGATAATCACCCTTACCATCGGAGTGCCATGATTAGGCACGTGGTCGTCCAAGCCGCCAACAATCGTTTTCTTCAAACTTTTGAACTCGCAACTCCTGCAGTTTCGTTCCCGTTGCAATTCATTTTCACATCAGTCACGTTACAATGGGCCTACCAAACGACACTTAACTCTCCCATCCCGCTCTCGGGCAGGATATCCAGCTCGGCATGCTCTACGACGCGCGGACCTCGCAATTCTTCGGCGGCGTTTCCCTTTGGGATCATTCGGTGGTCAACGCGAAGCAGGAGCTGAATGAAGCGCAGGTCCAAAACGCGGACTTCGTCCTTTCGCACTCGCTCGAAGAAGCCCGAACCAACTGTTCCCTCGACGCCGAAGGCTCGTTAAGCCTTGATCTCAAGCTGTTCAGCGCCACCGGGTCTGCCAAGTTCCTGAACGACAGGAAGGCTACTGCTCACGAGGCTCGTCTTGACGCTTCGTGTACCGTTGTGCGTCGCACACGCCGCATTCCGCAAGAGGTGCTGGCGTCCACGAAGTACGGAAAATACCTCGACGATGCTCAGTACACGCACTTCGTAGCTGAAGTCGTTGAGGGGGGAAGCGCTACACTTAGCTTTGTCCGGGCCTGTTCCTCGGCGGAAGAAGCTAGAAAGATTACAGGGGAGCTCAAAGTAAGCGTTGTCAACGTCCCTGTCAGCGGTAGCGACAAGGTCGAGTTCTCCGCCAAGAACGAGTCGCTTTTCGAAGATGTCAAGATCTCATACAGTGGCGCCATAGCCGAGAATGTCTCCAGCATCGAGGATGCCAGAAGGGTTGCTGGGGAAATGGCCAAAACGCTGGCTAAGCAAATGAACACGCTATACTACAAACTTCTTCCGCTCTCGGTTCTCGACAGGAAAGCCAGCCGGACCATCCGCAGCTTGGATACCGGCCTCGTCAACAAGACGGCTGCGGTTCTCAAAGCCGGCTCCACCGCGGGTCTCATGTTGCAAGATCTTCTCGGTCAAGATTTGTTCCAGAAAGAATTCCCGGCAGTCGGACGGCAGCTTTCGAATTTCCGGGCTGCCTTTGCTGGCGCCCAAAACGACTTTGAGCAGGAGGCGCGTCGCCTACTCCCTCAACTTCGAGACGGTAACACGGACGAGAACGAAAAGATGGCAGATCTCCGGAAAACGGCCAACTTATTTCAGCACCAGACTGAGCTTGCTATGCGGTTCATCGATAAGAAGACAACAGAGGCTAATGTGCTTCAAAAGACGCTTGATCCTCTGTTTGAAGAAGAATTCGAGAACCATCTGGGAGTGATGAAGCTTCAATCTCTCACGGGCGACACGTCCCCAAGGCTTTTCCTATAATTAGGAGGTCCCTCTATCGGTATTCACAAGCACCCACTCCAAGCACAGATCGAGTCTGGCCGCAAGAACTCCGACACGGGAGAGTCTGACGACGGCTTGGACGAAGAGTGGTTCGAGAACGACGACATCATTGCGTTCGTGAGGCAGTCTTGCTGTGCTCTGCGAAAGCTGCGCTTACTGCCACCTGCAACCGCTCCAATTTGTTTTGGGGTTGCAAGCATAGATACCGCATACCGCCCTGGCGGCCCAAAGAAGGTCAAGACCAGTGTTGGCGACATCATCCTCGACAACCACGGAAGGTTTTCCATTGTTACCGGAATACTCCCCAGAGCTCCTGCAGCGCCATGTTAGCCATCGATGGTAAGACAATTGCAGTAGCTCTGATCCGGGCACGAGAGGACCTTGAAAATGAAACCATACCGACCACGGGCTTTCTGGTGAGATATCAACGGCGTCAAAGTCCTCTTCGAGGCGCCGCCTTCCCTAAGGAAATCGAGAATGATTCGCCCACAGAGGTTTGCTGCGCCGCTTCAGAGTCACACTTAGTCCTCGGGTCGCTGTCAGGCAACTCCGACTATGAAGTTGAAGTCAGCGTCCAGACTATGATCGGAGCGTCTGCTTGGAGTCCAGTGACTGTTGTTCACACGCCCAAGCCATCGACTATAGCTCGCCAGATGATGGAGTTCTTTGAGAAGACTAGGCGGCTGCGACTGCAAGGTTAAGATGGCATCGGAGGAATACTTTAGATTAGTGTTCGATTATGACTCAGTAATACGAGTGTCAAAACAGGAGAATACAGTCATACGTGGAAATAGGTTACAATTTCACCCTAACAACAGTGAAAAGCCTAAAGACCTCTCAGTGCGGAGATGAGTCTGAGAGTTGACAAACCAAGATGCTGCTGCGACCCGTGAATATCATTTTCCATGAAGCTTCCCGCAGGAGCTTTCTTCCCAGAGCGGAAGCGAGGGATCGTTACTTTAAACGCCAATGCCGGATCAAAGAACCCCATCCATACTATGTCGTCCGGGGAAACATTCAGAGCGTTTGCAACGTTCTCTGCGGATAACAGGCCGGAATGCTTAACAGCGTCATACGTCGACTTGGACTCGAAAATTGCATCTATAGTAATCTCGTAGGGGCCTGCGTTCTTAGAACGCAGAACCCGTGAGATGTCAGATAGTGTCTGCGGTGTGCATTTTGCTCCCTCATGGCCGTTCATAGTGGGGTTAAGAGACTGTTGATGTTGCTTCGATACCGCCAGCTGCCCTTGAGAAGGGGTTTGACGACCGGTTCGTCTGGTATTTGGTTTGTTCGGATTGCCGATGGTGGCCACAGTGGCGCGGATCAACCGGGACCCAAGTCTCTCCTCGCCGGGCTCAAGGTCCATAAGGTGATAGACGGAGAACTGGCAGCAAGGGCCAGTCTCGATCTCAAGTTTACCCGCGATGCCGAAAGCAAAGTTGCCAGACGTCGCCTTTTGACCCGGGTAAGGACCGTGCTGTGGTCCTCGTCAGTTGAGAATGAACAAACTCCAAATTAAAACTCACAATCATGCCGATTCTTGCCGTAGAGACAAGACCGGTTGCCAGCTCCTGGGTGGGTGCGACGGCCTCTGCAATGATAAAAACTCCTCCTGGACCCAGTGGGGTGCTCTGGCCCTGGCCGTAAGTGTGGAAATCTAGGTCCCAATTGCCGGGAATATTCGGATGCTGCTGCTTTACATATGCCTTGACGAGGGAAAGGAGGTCGTCTAGCTGGTTGATAAGTATGTCTGCAGATAATCAGTCATATGACACCCAAGTTTGCATCATGTTGACCTACGATCCCTGACGCTTCCCAGCACTATCGATCGGTATCCCAATATCTTCGCACCCTCCAGTTTAAGTTGATACGGCTGGCCACTCGCTGCCGAGGACTTGAACTCAGCTCCGCGGACGCGGATCGTCCTGTCGTCTTCAAGTTGTTCGTACTTAGCGGCGTCAAGATGGAGCGCACCGCCGGGACCTCTTAGAATGTCCGGCCTAGTGTTCTCATACAAAGAATGAGCTGCCACTGAAAGGGGCGTGCATCTTGACTGGGCTGCAATGGGTCGGACGTCAAATACACCGTCTTGGTAGACGGTTGCAACTGCACCATGCGACTTTGGCGTGGAGCATTGCCCTCCGCACTCCATGATCTTGCCCATGTGTAGGAATCCGCCGTGTCTCTCTTCGAGTTCTTGTTCGCTGAGGCCTGGATGTTGCCGCTTGAGCTGGAACATGGAGTATGCAGCATAGGGAGCCGGGTCGTATGCGCGGCCTCCAACGATGACATCAAAATCCGGATCAGCTTCCATCGCATTAATGAAAGGCTCCGGGCCGACTTGTGCAACGACTCGCGGGGTAGCTTCAACATCGCCTTCTGTCAGGGCTGGAACACAGGTTCCACAGCCAGTTAAGCGGCTAGCTTTGAGTCGGTCAAAGATGATGGTTTTGTCGATACCGGAGAAAATGGAAATCGTCTTGAAAGAATAGTCCCTGGTTCTGTCAGTTGGTTCGAGTTCATAAACTAGAGAATATGCACTCACTCATTTCCCTTCTCAGCCGATATCTCAGCGATGATCTCTTGCATCAAAACGACATGTTCGTCCGCACCATCGCCGCCGGCAGAGCCAAAGATCAACTGGACACCAAAGGTATTTACAAGCCTCAACAACTTCGTTAGATCTTTGACATATGCCGATCGAGGACAAGTCATTGTTCCCAGGGCCAATTTCTCCGGCCCGCTGTCTGTTGAGCCTGCGTCGAGGATGATGGCGGTCGGAACGCCGGTATGGACTAGTCGAGCAAGCTCATTTGCGGCGAGATCTTCGTCGAAGCCGTATCCCATACAGCCCACAGGGGCGACGATGTGGCAGATAGGCTTGAGGTCCATGTCTTGGTTAATGACAGAAATTGACATGGTAGGTGATTAAGGTGATCTTAGTTGGGAGACAATATTCGTGCAGGGCTAGACCGAGTGAATAAATGCTTTCGTAGGGAGTATTCTCGAATGTTTGATGGTAGTAGTTCTCTGGGTTGTGGAAGCAGCTGACAGGTTTTAACCTTCAAGCTGGATATCATAATCCGACGTCAGCTTGAGTGCGACTTGACCAACCACCCGGACTTGATGTCTCAAAGATCAGTTCCAGGCAACAGCATAGCAGACATTTTTGCCCGGGATTCCGTGTATCCACCGTGAAAGTCGTCGGGGTCGGAGTTCACAAGGCACAGGCTTACGGCCTTGACAGGAAAAGACCGTTGGAGAATAAGACCTTGGACTTGCGGGCATATTACGGCTCTTCAGCGGTCGGGATGAAGGTCGGGGGACATGGTGAAATAAGTACGTGGCTTAGACCTGTCCTCCGTATCCGTGTCCGTAGGCTCCATCTTCCAATCAGAGCGACGCCGCGACGCCGGCCGGATGGGTCTCAGCCCTGAATCCGCTCCCGTGTCCGTAGGCCATGGTTTTCGTGGGTGCTTGGCTCGGACTCGTGCTGCGCCATCCTGCCACCCTGCATCCTTCCCATATGCTTATTTCTGATACCAGCGGCAATCATTAGCTAGCTTGGTATAGCTCAACGCGCTCGCGTAGTCTGACGCGGCATTTGGGCAGTGCTCGTAGGAATTAGCATTGTAAAATATCTTGGCATTAATGGTTCCCCGTTGGAGTTCTGTAATTCTGGTTACTGTGCTGCGCCTTTGCTGTGATCCTCCTGCCGCGCATGCTCGAACAACTCAGCGGCAGTAGCAGAGATTGTGCTGCTTATAGGCAGAATGGTAACACCTCAATGGAGGGGATTTCGGGACATAAAGCACCATCCCGATCCCTCCATGTCGGCAGAAAAGGACATTAGATCTCATCAACCCGACATCACTGACCATAACACTTTTACACAACTACCGAAGTTTCCGAATATCATTACGCTCTCTTTTGTTGACTCCCATTGCTCCCAACAACAAACCCTACTCGGTGTCAACTCCTTCGGCAATGGACATTTCGTATGACCGCCGCGGCGAATACAGCCCCGCAAACGTGGGAGCGACCAACACCGAAACCATTGAAATGGCCGAACCGAGTCCATCATACACTACAGGCTCTAGGACGGGCCGGGAAAGCAGCCTGTACCCGGACGGCCCACGTCATACGCGTGATCACTCCACAAACCCGCTGATGAAAACAGCAAGCGAGACTTCGAGCACAGTCAATGAAGAAGAGCCCGATTTACCACTCGGCAAAGCCATCCGCCAGTACCCCAAGGTGGTTGCATACGCTTTGTCACTGACAATCATTGTCATCGGATGGGGTTACGCCTTGGTAATCGTCGGCACCATCGTTGCTGTTGAGCCTTTCCAACATGACTACGGCGAGATCTTCGAGGACGAATGGATTATTCCATCTCTTTGGATCTCTCTATGGTCTGCAGCTATTCCACTAGGCATGGCGTTTGGTTCCGTTTTCGCTGGTTGGTTCCAGGACAGAGTCGGTCGTCGAGTCAGTTTACGGACGGGCAGCATCATCTGCGCTGTAGGTGTTGCCGGCATCTTCTTCTCCTATCTACCCGCCAACATCAACGCCATGCGATCCATGTTCTTCGTCGGCAAGCTCGTCCAAGGCCTGGCGATCGGTATCCTGAAAGTCACGGCAATGACTTACATTTCTGAAACGGCGCCGACCGCGTTGCGTGCATCTGCTATGGGGCTCGTACCCACCGGCAACCTCGTCGGTCAACTGCTGGGGTCTATCGTCCTCTTTGTCTTGAATAAGTACCCTGGGCGCTCCGGCTATCTCGCCTCCTTTGGATCACAGTGGACCTTGGCTCTTGTTCCATTCATCCTCTCCATCATTCTCCCTGAGAGCCCAGCGTTCCTGGAAGAGAAAGGGCTCTCAGACCAAGCAATGGAGTCTGCGCGAAAGCTCTACGCCCCTCGAGCCGACGCTTTGAAAGCCTTGAAGAAGATCAGAGCCAGCATCGAGGAGGAGAAGGAAGTGTCTGTAGGCGCTACATACCTTACGTGCTTCCAAGGAACCCATCTTCGCCGCACCATGATCGTGTTTATGGCCAATCTGTTCCCCGCGATGTTTGGCCTTGACCTCATCGCCAAGTCAAGCTATTTTCTCCAGACCATCGGCATGGCGTCTGGTACCAGTTTGATGATACTCATCGGTGGCATCGTCGCTGGCACCTTTGCCAATCTCGCTGGCATGTGGGTCCTATCCCGCGTGGGCCGGAGGAAAATCACCCTCGTTTCACTGATCGTGGCCAACATCCTGTGGGTTGGGGTTAGTATCTCGGGGTTCTGGAGGGGGCCAGTCGTCGCTTATTTCACTGCTGGTGGATGTATTGCCATCATCGTGGTTTGCGGCATGGGCGTGTGGCCTGCGGGCTACGCCGTCGTGGGCGAGACCAGCTCCTTGAGACTTCGCGCCAAGACACAAGGTTTGGGTGGAGTGGTCCAACAGGCTTCTTCGGTTGTCTTGAGTATCATTCTCCCGTATCTGTTCAACAAAGACGCCGGTAATTTGGGTGCCAAGACGGGATGTTTGTACGTGGGGTTGTGTGCTATCGCGGTCGTGCTCTGCTTTTTCTTCCTTCCGGAAATGAAAGGGCGAAGTGTGATCGAAATTGATCGCATGTTCGATTTGAAGCTACCAGCCCGCGAGTTCAAGAGTTGGAGAGCGGACGAGGAGGCGAGGTGAAAGATGTGCATGCTGATATTGGTTGATAACAATTTTACGCAGGGTACTTGACAGAAGCATTGCTTGGAGTTCATGTTTAGGATCACAGCTTGAGATGATGACTGTAAGAATAGTATGGATGTGAAATATTTCAGTTTCAACAAACTGGACCTGGTTCACACTGGCCCAAGATCCCAGTCTGTATGTGAGGATCTGTACCTGTCAGCAACATGGACTAGCGTAACTAAATGGCTTGTTCCGGGTCATCTAGAGCTCAAACCATACGAATAGTAGCTTGTCCATCGGGCGCTCATGATGGCAGGAAGGGCCGAAACCCGAAGGCCTCATGTCTCTGGATGTCGATATCACCGTATCAACAAAAAATAGGATTTTCAGGTTATTGACCATCACAGAGCCACGCTTCTTGTCTCACATGACACCCAAGAAAATGTTAGCAGAAAGGTCCGAATGTAGCGGTTGAGTCGGGCTGGGAGCTGAATCCATACAAGGCCCACCAAGCCACTTGGCGTACTGGGCAGAGTCTCGGTATTCCAACGAGAGTCTTAGAACCTCAGCCTTGGCCTCGTGGCACTCCACTGGCCAAGAGCATGCCGGATAAATTACAAAACAGTTTTCATTGGATGATATGTAGCCTTATTACATGAAAGATGTCTCTGTATGGTAGGTAGGCCGCCCAGCATACAATTGTCGCCCGGGATGTAAGCTTGGACTCCTGATTTGCCGCCCGCCTAAGGAGCTGAGCACATCTTGGGTAATTCTGCTAGTCACTCGGCACGACTGGACCAACTCAGCTCATGTGATACAACCTGGCCATCCCAAGAACAGGAGACGGGGAGGTCTCCCGACAACCCGAAGCGCGTCTTGGATACTTTTCCCCGGATATTTAGACCTTAGGCTCCCCACTTCGAGGTAGGTATGTGGAGAGTCAGCCCAAGCGGTCGCTCGCGTCTGATATTCATCAACACGATTTTTCGGGAAAGCCGCACAACATGGGGCCGTTTTCCAAGATCAAGGCTACCAAGCCCAACAAAGAGGCCACAGTTCATGCTCAAGACGAGGCCCCTCAGTTCGAACATGTCACATGGTATCGCGACCCTGGGTTGAGGGCTCTGTATTGGCATGCCTTCATCCTTTGCATTGCGTCCGCTAGTACTGGATACGATGGGTGAGTTTACGACAACCTATCACGAAAGTTTGCAGCTACTCACACCGGACAGAATGTTCTTTAACTCCGTGCAGAATTTCGAGTCATGGAAGGAGTACTTTGACAGCCCCAGCGATCATCTCCTGGGGCTTCTAGCTGCTCTGTATCAAATTGGGAGTCTTGCCTCCATTCCTATCGTGTGCGACCCCCCCGGTTCTGACTTCATGGAATGAGAATCTACTGACAATAAGTAAAGCCCCTATTTCACCGACCACTGGGGCCGGCGACTGCCCATTGTCATCGGTGGTGTTATCACGATTGCAGGTGCTGCACTTCAGGCCTTCTGCCAGAACATGGGAGGTCCGTTCAGAATTCTTTGACAGAAAGCCTACCCTGTGACTAATGAACTGCAGGCTTTATGGGTGGGCGCGTGCTTCTGGGTTTCGGAAACTCGTTCTCTCAGATGGCGTCACCCATGCTTCTCACTGAGATCGCCCACCCTCAGCATCGAGCAAGGCTAACGACCGTTTACAACTGTCTTTGGAATGTAGGAGCTTTGCGTAAGTGACCTTTAACATGGTCATTTCAGACCGAATGCTGACGCACCATTCGGGCTTGAAGTCGTCGCCTGGACATCGTTCGGCACCAACTTCTTGAACAACCAGTGGTCCTGGAGAATCCCGGCATTGTTGCAAGCCCTGGTAAGCGTCTCTTTAACTGAAAATAACTGTGATTGAATTGCTGAACATGAGTCCAGCCATCTGTAGTGCAAGTTGTCGGCATTTGGTGTAAGTCAAATCTTGAGCCTCTGTGACACTGTACTTACGTTCTTAGGGGTCCCAGAGTCACCTCGATACCTTATCGCCAACGACAAGCTAGACGATGCGATGGCAATTTTGGCCAAATACCACGCGAATGGCAACGTTGACCATCCGACGGTAAAGTTCGAGTACCGCGAAATCACAGAGACTATCAAGATGGAACAGGCCGCCAAGAATCACAGTAGCTACCTCGACTTCTTCCGCACCCCGGGTAACAGATACCGATTCATGATTCTCATCTCTCTTGGCATATTTTCTCAGTGGTCGGGAAACGCGATCATCAGTAATTACACCAACATATTGTATGACAACGCCGGAATTACTGGCTCAACCGAAAAGCTCGGTGTAAGTTTCACTTGGTAATCCTTGATTCTACATGAGCTCATTTGACATCCATATGCTAGCTGTCGGGTGGATCATCTATGGTATCGCTGATTGTATCCATTTCTTTCGCCCTCTTGGTTGACAAGTTCGGCCGTCGCCCAATTTTCTTGCTCTCCACCGGGGGCATGTTTGGCACCTTCATCTTCTGGACTTTGACCTGTGCGCTGTACGAAGAATACAGCTCACCAGGAGCCAACCACGCCATGATATTCTTCATCTGGGTGTTCAACGTCGCATACGCCATCGCATGGTCCGGCCTCTTGATCAGCTATGCCGTCGAAATCCTCCCCTACACTCTACGAGCGAAGGGGCTGATGATCTTGAACATCGCAATTCAGTCGGCTTTGACTCTTAACAACTATGCCAACCCAGTAGCACTGGATTATTTCGAAGGAGAAACTTGGAAGCTTTATCTCATCTACACTGTAAGTCAAAAGTATCAGGTCTTCAGACATGGTGCGCTAACCAAGCTGATAGTGCTGGATCTTCCTCGAACTGTGCTTCGTCTTCTTCAAGTACGTGGAGACAAAGGGACCGACTCTCGAAGAGCTCGCGAAGGTTATCGACGGATCAAATGCACAGGTTGCTCAGCTTGACATCCAGCAGATCGAGAAGGAGGCTCATATCCACAATGGCCGCGATAGCGAGCACGCGGATGGCGTCCCTCAGCTGGCAGATTCATTGGATGATAAAGGAGTCCAGCGGAACTAATTTTCTTGGGCACTGACCGAGATGTGAGCTATGAATGGCTTGGGCCGATGCTTTTCGAGACCGGCAATCACCTTCCGAAGAACAGAGTGGTGGGAAGTTGAACGTCTTTGAATTTGAAGATGCATAGCGAGTCAGAATTCATGACCCGACGCTGATGCTTGTCTAAAAGTGCTTTAGTCTCCAGATAAACTTCGATCGGAATCTGAACTTAGGTTGCCGTTCAACCGAGACAAGCCTGTACCCGGATTAAAAATGCAACCTCCTGCAGGTTCAAGCTTGAACCTTAATCGTGCCCATGTTCCCACGTAAGGCGAAGACAACAAGTCTTGTCCGACAAAAGTCCGATAAAACTAGCGACACATTGCGAATGACGCAGCACCTACGACGAGAGATATCGCGTTCGTGTAAATAGGTCATCGCTGCCCCGGCGATTTACTTTGTGCCCCATGCAGTTCTCAACGCATCGACTACCGAACTGGTAGGCCATGCGTGTAAACTCTCCAGGTTCGCCATGAACCCTACAATGGCCTGCTGCTCGCCCTGATCGTGAAAGTACTCTCCACACAAAGAGATGCCCACGCCAGCAGTCACCATCGCAGGCTGGTCCCTGTGATTCGACAGCGCGAGGCCACATATTTTGCGTGTCGCATCTCGCAGCAACTCCTCGAAAGCCTGGTTTGCTGCCTGTGCGCCGATGCCCAATCTCTGATTCTTCACGCTATGCACCGCCAACATGATCCTCGTCAGCTCGATGTGTTGCAACGCCAGCACCTGGCAGTCGTTCGCGTGCCAAATGATGGGGAAGTAATCGCCCTTTTCAGGGTTGCGTTCTTGGTATGCCAGGGGCTTATAGTGGGGAGGCAGGTGTTCGTCCCAGTTGTGCTCGAAGGCTTTGAGGGCGTTCCACTGCTCCACTCGGGACTTAGGGTCTTCGGAATCGATGGTGTTGTCGGAAGACGTGCCGAAGCAGAACTTGAGGACGTAGGCGCACCATACGAGGATTCGGTTGGCCCAGTCGAAGTCGTCGGCGACCATGTCAGGTTCGAACTGGGAGCAGTCTTCGGCGCCGTAGAGGGGAAGTCGGAAGGGGCGTCGGTAGAGCAGGACGGACCATATCTCTTGACGCAGGGCGATGAGCGTCGCGGAGTGCCGTAATGACGGCATGCTTGGGGCATAGATATCGGCGCCTCGTGGGGGATGATAGATGATGCTGAAGAGGCCAATGGTGTCTTCTTGCTGGGCGTGGAACACAGCTTGAACCGCGCTGACGTATGTCTCGGAGTCGGAACCGGTGAGATGGGCTGCAAGAAATGCGTCGTTAGCAAGAGCATCGCATCGTGTCGTAACTAGTATTGAAATGCCCTACAGTCGACCTGTTCATGGTAGCGAAGAATTGTGATAGCAGTGAGGGCATCATCATTGCATGGATGTGCCGGATCCGTTGACGTGTCCATCAGATAGGATATGCACTTGTTATGGTAGTGAATGGCAGACTCTTTGTTGAGATTCGGGAGAGGTATGCCGTGGTATTTGATTACTTGGTTCGGGCCCTTGTTTGACCATAACTGAGTCAAGTATCTGGCTGCCGCTGTACATATCGCGTACATCAAGAGGGGATTGTAGACTGCGCGCTGGGGCACCACGAGGACATAATGACGATCTCGGTCGGTGGTATCGAACTGGATGTGACCAAGTTGAGTGAGCACTTGGAACAAATTAGAAGTAGGGGGGTACTTCAAGATTTGCTGGGGATCATGGCGAGACAAACATACAGCTGCAGCAAGATTCTCAATAAAGCATCTGATAAGGCACCCTTCCTGCAAACCTAATTGCGGAGTCTCGCTGATACTGCCTGCAACTGACGAAGCTTCGACGTTTGGATCTTCAAAGACGGGTGACTGGTATTGCGAAAGCAAACTTGGTCGTCTCGGTCGGCCGTTGACAATAGCTCTACTCCATCCTTCAGGTATCGAGCGAGGAACTGACGGGCTCGGTGCAGATATGCTGGTGTATGGCGTGCTTATGCTCGAAGAAGGTGTCGCGACCGGTTGGAAATTGAAGAATGACGCATGTCCATGGCTTGAGCCCGCTGTCCCATTTGCTATTTGGGTTCCACCCCCTAATCCGATGTCGAAAGCTTCAGCATCAGCTGGTGAGGATTGTTGCGATCGTGCTTGGGCATTAGGTGATAGTCTCGTGACGAGATCACTAGCTGACCCTGACTGACTACTAGGCCCGCCTTGCGAAAATGAATGCAGGGCCTCGGCTGCTGCGGTGAGTTGGTCAGCTGCCTTGGGCTGTGTCACTGTGATCGAGGCTTCGAACGTCGGTTGGTTGGGATTCGGGGGAGGAGGTATTGATTTGCTTTTGGGGGCCTTGCTGGACTCGTCGACGATAGCGAGAGGCTTCTGTGTATCTTCGTGTTGCAAAGCCGGTGTTAGAGTTCCATCCGGTAGATATCAGCAGAAGGGCTTTTCTAGGAAGGGTCTTACCACCACTTGCACTTGCGTGCAGCCACGGTTGATTCACATCGAAGGAATATTTCTTTTCTGACGCGACCATGCGCTTGAACCTGAAGCGGTTACTCACGCGTACGCAGTGAGACTCTGACTTCTTGCAGCCAGAGCATGGTGTTTCGCCGTCGCCTGCGGTCCACCGTCAATATCAGGAACTCCCTATGCATATGGCCGTGTCGCCAAGACAAACGTAGGCCAATGAGAAGGGGACCATTCGCAATAACTCACATTTGAGGTGTTTTTCTATGTTCAATCAGGTTAGCCAGGCATGTTCGACGACCACACCTTCAAGCGAGAAAACAGGGGGCGAAGACGATAAGACATCCATCCCTCCGTGATGTCCGCGGACAGCGCGGACCACCATCATGGCATGACGAACGAACAAAAACAGCAACACTGGAGGATGGGAAATATAAGGTCAAAATACCACATACCTCTGCATTTCCCGCACGGCACGATCCGTTCGCGTCTCTGTGGTGGAGCCATTCCCGCCCTTCAGAGTAAGGCATCATACCATGGCTGAGGCAAAGAAAATGTCGAGGTGGCCCAGGAAGGAAGCAGTTCGCCGACACCATCCGTTGGCGTGGGGCAGTGCGGAACATATAAAAAGGGCATAAAGAGGACATTACTCGGCGAAGTGGGCGCCTAGCGGCTCTAGATGGCTTTAGCTTCAGCGACCAATCCCTGCTCATCCAAGGCCTCCATCTGGCCGTCTCTAGGGCACGTTAGGAATAGTTTTGTCCTGGAAGGAGATGTTGGCGGGGGAGTCGAACCCCGCACTGCAAGTCTTTACAGCGTGCGTTTGATTCTGACACTGAGTCTCCAACGCAGTACGGTGTTGGCTGTGGAGTAAGCATGTAGAAATACGTGTGAAAAGTTGGGACGTGTAAGCTGTCCGCGGGATCCACGGCGCCTACCTCCTGGCAAATTCTTGCATGCCATGATATCATTTCCCCTGCTTTGCGATCACGAACCTCAAGAAATTGGATTTTGGTGTTTTCCAATGTTCTCTGATAGTCATGTGGCATCTGGAATGCATCTGGTATGACAGCTCACAAACCTTGAGGCTCTGGAGTGAGCGGTATGACGAGTCTGGCCCTTCAGCTCTTCAGCTTTAATATGTCTTCACGATAACGACCAGCGAATCTTCATCTCGGTCTCGTTCACGCATCGTGTCACACGGGTATCGGCATGGCTAGAAAACCTTAATTCGTACATCGAATACAACCTCGGATGCGGCAGGGCTTCCGCACCATCCACGTCTACGGCATACTGGAGACCTGATACTTCGGGTCGGTCCAGATCTCCTCCACAATGCGCCTGCGGATGTCCTGCTCCTCCGCCACACTGTGATCTCCAAACAGGGCGGAGATCTGCTCCAGAGACTTATGGGCCGTCTCAGGCACCATGAAGAAGGAGAAGACACCGGCTGCAACGCAGAAACACCCGAAGAAGAGATACGTGCCCCAGCCAATCTTGATCAACATCTCCGGAACACACACTCCGATGATGAAGTTGGCCAGCCAGATCATGGCGGTCGCAGCTCCAACACCCTTGGCGCGCTTCGAGTTCGGGAAAATCTCTGCGGGCAAGGTCCACGCCAAGGGGCCATACGATGTCGCGTAGCAGAGGACGTAGATATCTGTGTGCGATGCGAGTCAGTATTCCGCCACTCGTTCATGTTTACTACGAGAAAGGGGCCGGGCTTCTCACAAATTAGGGCAACGCCGAGCCAACCCATGGCGGGATGCTCGTCCCAGCTGCTGTTGAACTTGCCGACCACGCCTGCCATGATGAGGTGGGGGACAGCCATGGCGAAACCACCTCCAATTGCGAGCTTCCTACGTCCGACTTGGTCGAGGAACAGGAAGGTCGGAATGCCGGCGATAAGCTGGCAGATGTTGACCATCCCGGATAAAATCAGGGGCATGTCTCCCTTCTGGCCGAGGGCGGCAAAGAACGTAGGGGCGTAGTATACAAACGCGTTGATTCCTTGAATAAAGAGTGTTAAAAGAATCTCCTTATCGGCAAAGAAAAGGTCATCGTACCTGAGAATTGCTGGAAGAACGGGATGGCGAGGGCAATGGTGGTGCGCTTCAAGTATCGAGGTCTGAAAAGATCCGCCCATTGCGCAAGTTCGGCCGTAAAAGCGTTGGTGCTCGGGTGGTCGCGAGCCACCATTGCCTGCTGAAATCGCACCTCCGATAGGATTCCCTTCCACTCAGCCTGCACGCGCTCGTCGGATATGGGTACACGGCGGAGCTTGGTCAAAGCCCCGAGACTGTCCTCGTCACGACCGACCATCGCGAGCCAACGCGGAGAGAACGGGAAGAAGTGGATGCCGAGGCCCACCATCAGCGCCGGAGCCATTTGCAGAGCAAATGGGAGCCTGAAAGCCCACTCGCCGGATATGCTTCGCGTCCCGAACGTGATCCAGTACGCGACAATGGCACCAATGACGATGCTGATGGACTCCAGAACGAGGAGGGAGCCTCGCAGGTTCGGAGGTGCAATCTCAGAGATGTACAATGGCGCACCCATGGCCAGGGTTCCGACGCCAATTCCGCCGATGGTGCGGCCGGCCACCAAAGTGCCGTAGTTATGGGCCGCGGTTTGGATGATGGCGCCGACGCAGAAGAAGAATGTGGCGATCGTGAGGGCCCATTTGCGGGAGATCTTATCGGCGAGGTATGGGAGAAACAGGCAGCCTATGAAAGCTCCGAACTCAAGCATACCAGTCATGAAGCCGGTGTTGAAGCCATATCTCGGGTGGTCGGGGGATGTTTCGGGAAATTGGTCGTGGAACTGGGGCATGACCAGGATGATTGAGATGACACCCTGATCTGACGCGCTTGATTAGACACAATCTTCACATGACGATTCTGCCACTTCTGAGTGGACGTACCGTAACCGAAGGAGAATCCACCAAATGAGGCCAAGAGGGCGGCCCCGAGTACGTATGGGGACCGCACGATGCCCTTGATGCCATCAACATCGTAGTTAATCGGCGCGTCGGCCTGAGCTAGGATGTTGGCGTTGACATCCTCAACCTGACTGTGAGCACCGCTACGCGACTGCGTCTTTTCAAGGTCGGACATGACGGTTGCTCGTCCGTTGCACACAATGAGCCGGGACACGGAAGAAAGGTTGAAGAAGGGGTGCAAGGCTCTTAGTCCGAGGCCCCGGAGAGTGATGGTGGATGGTCTAGTTGAGATTTCCTCTGAACCCGTGTCGAGCACAAGATGAGACAAAAGTTTTGAATAGCTTCTCAGCTCATCTCTTTATACTTTGGCCGATGTTCTTAACATCAACTTCTACATCCATGGCAACAGCGGACATGGTCAATGCGACCAGCCAATCAGGACAGAGGGAATGTCAAGGGCGGACTGTTTTGGAGATTCTCGATTCTTGGAGAAACAGACAGCCGGGAGCTAACGTGCTTCCCCCACGGGGTAGACTGCCTGTCAATTGTCTGCGGTCACACATTCCCGGCAATTCATTCGTGCTCTGGTTGGAACTGGAACAGGGGGGCACATCAGCTCGCAGACTGAGTACATCACGGGCGGGGAATAGAGGACTGTGAAAGAGTTGGTACAACATTGGACAGAGATCGACTCGCCAAGTTCAGATGGCCGAGCGTTCGACCCACACCGCGTGACGTGCCTCGCCCGGGGGCGTTCCATGATGCGAATGGATCATCCAACAGAGGAGCGAACTCGCCGGCATTTCGGCGAGTGACTGCCTAATTGGGATGGGCTTCTCAGTCTACTCCAACTTCCCCGCAAACCATCTCGGACCCAAACATGAGTTGTCTCTACCAACAAAGACATGCACCCCAGCCTCAGAAGCGTCATCTTTGACCTTGTAACTCGAACCTGGCGATGGCGCTAGCTGATACCAGAAGTAGAGTCTGGGGCAAGCTTAGCTGTCATCTGCGCCTGGAGCAGGTTGTGGGGTCTTTCACACGCACGCCTGCATCCCTGGAGCGCAACTGCCAGACCAGTCCGTCGAAATTGGGGTCCGGCCGTACCGTCAAAAGGCATAATGCTTCAGTACTTTGCGCCAAGGACGGCATTAAATCCTCTTCCCGAATGTCCTCCATGTCATCGGAGAGTCGGAGGTGGCGATGTAGAGCCTATCGTCACAATCGTAGCAAATATGGAAGCATGACCAATAACGGGGTTGATGTTGCGTCAAACCTTCCCCGCAAGACCTTTTGCTTATCTATGAGTCTAGTATGTGGCGCTAGTTCAGTCTGAATATTGAGCACAGATACGAAACTACCCCAGGTTCTAGCTGGCAGTCATGGGCTATGGGCCACGACGGAACGCTTTGCCTAGTTAGATGGAAGTATCTGGTTCTGGCTAGGCAGGTTGCAACTTTCTGGTGATTTTCCCCGGCCCGGCGGAGACTGTGGCCGTTTTATTCTTGATCACGGCTTACTCGAGGGTAAAGCTCAGGTGGAAGACTTGTTGCAGGTAAATGGCGGTGGCAGGTCTACCGTCTGGGTTGACGGCCAAGCCGACTGTCGTAGACGTTGTACAATAAGCATCGCAGATAGATTCCTCCCAAGTAACACGTAGAGAACGACACAGATACCCAGAAGTCGGAGACATATTTGAGTTCTGGTTTACTCGCCATTATCCAGCGCTGCCGCCAAAGCCAATCTATCAAACCTACTAACAAATATACCAAACAATTGAAGCTATTCCCAACTGTCAATTAAACAATTCCTGACCCCTCATATTTGATATATTGGGTTGATTTGGCTTGGTATATTATATA